>NC_056709.1:7508576-7691076 GCF_018831695.1 Puntigrus tetrazona
TGTCGTGAGTCATCGAACTGAACGGGTTGTTTACCCAGACAATTAAACCGTCCGGCGAAAGATAAAATGGCACCATTGAGTTCGCATTGAGGTAGAGCTTTTATTCGTGGCTGCTTGAAAGTATTGCAACAAACTGAAATTAACCGCGTGTAATATGCTGACAAGACGCATTTTAATGCGCCATTAAAGCGCCGCCATTTTCCGTGTATATTAATTCTGGGATTAATTAGACGATGTCAAATGCTTTATTAAGGGGAAAAAATGCGAGGACCTCTACAATATGTCGCACTTGTCCCAGTAATAGCGTCACCTTTACAGGTCTTGTAATTTCCTCGTTGTTGTTTCCCACTCGAGCGCCGTCTAATCCACCGATATAAGCAGGCCGGCACTTCAATCTTCAACTTAACAGGAGGGAGATGAGCGGAATATTGGATACAGAGGGGTGATTAGAGGTCATGTGATGTCACTGTCAGCAAGCCAGTGACCTCTGTCACAGCGTCTGCCATTTAAATGTCAAAATGTGCATCCGTGTCGGATGGCCATCATCTCTCTCTTGGCCACATTTGCATTTCAGAGAGTCCCTGTTCGCTGTCAAAAAAAAAAAAAAAAGCCAGTCAGACCTCATGCAGCACCGTACTGGGCATCTCTTCAAACGGTCCCCACATGTGTGCCCCAGCCAGATGCTAATTCACTGCAATTAAAACAGATATCACAGGCACTTACTCGATCTGAAATTGATGAGCAGGATGCTAAATATACAATGAAATGAGTGAGATGTTTGTCACGTCGCAGAGTGAGTGATGTTTGTCCTTTCTGACAGCGCTCAGAAATGTTTCGAGCTTGAAATCAAGTCTCATCTTTGATGCCGGAGTTGAGAAATAGTTCATGTGAGTTGTGCTGCATGAAAAATAGAGTTCAGATAGTGTGCATCTTAATGTTAATTAGATGCATCTCACAACTTTCTCAAGAACATGCCCGGGTCGTAGTAAAGACAAAAAAAACACAATTTTCATGGCAATTAAGTGCATTTATTCCCCCGAAGTTTATTTACTGTGAAAAAAGTATAAAACCTCTATAAGTATATTAATAGCTAAACAAGTGAAGTGCAATTCAGACATCCACAGTTTTGAACAACTGCACATCAGCTTAATTTTCATGTACATAGAAAGGAATTGTGCTGTCTGTAATGCCATTCTTTTTAGATACATTCGCAGTCGTTTGATTTCAGTAATGTGTGTTGTATAGAGTGCCGAAAGGATGTATTTTTGTAGGCCACGCACCAGAAACAAGCATTTTAGCGCTTGCGGTTTCATCATCCTAAAGTCAGTGTTTTTTTTAATTGGGTTTTTTGATTAAATGTCTTAAATGAGGTATGTGGTTAATACAAGCTCAAGATATTTTCATACTTTATTCAATGACATCATAAACTGTTGTTGGCCGTAGGGCGGGCAATATATTAATATTGATACATGGTATATTTATGTGCATCTTGTCAGTAAAGTGTTTTTGATTGGCGGTAAATCTCTATCACCTGTTTTCAAATGGAGCGCCAGTTAATACACAACATAATACGCGATATATTGATTTATATGATTTATAAGGTATTTTGAATTTGAATTTGGTAATTTGAATTTGAAAAGGTAATTTGAATTTGAATTTGAATTTGAATTTGAATTTGAATTTTATTTAATCTAATCACCATAATTACATTACCCAACTTTAAATTATTTCATTTTATAATAAATGAATAAATATTTATTATTGTCATTATGACTTACTGATAAATAAAAATAAAAACTGACAAATCATCTGTAATCACATTTGACAATGAGAATTAAAAAAATCTGAATGCATTAAAGTAAATTTGAATTTTGGTGGGAAATGTGATTAATTGTCATGATAATAGTGTCACAATGTAAAGGAATTTTAATGGTCCTAAAATAGATTCATGCACTTTTCATTTTTGCCTATCATGCAAAATTACGCAGGCAGTAAAAAAAAAACATATCTAAAATATCTTAGTAAACGCAGTTTGCCCTCAATAACAAAAGCTGTCAGGAGTATGAGGTCAGATCCATTAATTCTTGGATGTGACGTGTGTATAAAATTTTAAGCAGAACTGGAAGTTTACCTTGAGCAAACCAATAATGACACGGCATCAATCAACTCCAGCATCCTCAGCGCGTCTGCTGGCTCGAAACGGCGCTCGGCGGCCACTTGCTGCTGCCTGTTTAATAGCTCTCTTACAAACTAATACTAAGCAACAAAACAGCATCGTGCCTCCTCATATTTGCGAAGACAGCAAGACTTATTTCCTCCTGAATCTATTAGATCTGGCTGTGATTTCTCTGTGCACTTCATTAAAAGAGCTTTGAGGAGCACAGCTTGAGAGTGATGTATCGCTCGGCTCCCAGATTGAAGTCCCATACATCATTTTCATTGCGGTAGTTTTCCTTCATCTCACTCCTCTTGAGCGCGCCTACTAGATAATAAACTTTCTCGAAGAGCGTTATAATTCTCTGAGACAAATATGGTATCTTTGGGTTTTGGAGGAGTTCCCTGTTTGCTGGAATGTCCATCCGACTATAATGAAGAGAAGAGCTCTCTGCAACTGTCTAAACTTAACTAACGCGCGCGTTGGTCCATTCCAGTCACGTAACCCATGCCGAACCCTCTGGCTCCCCCTCACTGCACATCACTAACGGGATTTCATATGCGTCCACTCCAATTGGCCGGATAGAGATGCTCTATTGCCTTTCCGAACCCCTGAGGCGAGCCAACTTTGGGCTATGTTTTAATCAGTGCTCAGCCCGTCCTGTTTACTCCCCTATCAGGAGAGCATCTATAAATACCTACTAGAATGAATAATTGTAGCCCTTGGTGAGTTTCCAAGGGCTTCCTACAAGACGAAAACAAAGCAGAGTGATATTAAAGTGGGAATATACAGTATCCATGGCTGTCTGGTGCAGGAATCAGTCGTCTTTACTCTATAAACGCCCTGTCGGTATCTCTCAAACAGTCTTGGATTGCTCGTCGCCCTTTGAAACGATGTAGCAATTACGTTGTCTCCCTTTGCCCGAGGACCCCAAATTAAAACGAATGAGCCATCAAAGTTCTGCGGCAAACCGTGGGACAGCGCGAGAGACGCATGGTGTTGTAGGTATAGGCTTTGTTCGGAAAGCCTAAATGACGCTGTTGTTGTTGTTATTGATGCAATCTTGTCTGCAAGCTCCCACAGTGGAGAACAAAAAGGAAAAAAGTGCCAGCAGATTTTCCGACTGCGGAGAGCTGTTACCCAACAAACTATACCACAATAACCACATTGCAATCAATAGTGCTGGATCTGTTTTTCTTTCATCTGAAATGGCACCGAGCAAGTTTACTTTGTTTTGGGGTTGCACGTCGAAGTAATCGATGTATGAAAACTGTATAATGAGTGTACTGATAGCCAAACAGGATGCCGCAGTTTTTAAATAGCTGCATGTCAACTTTTTCCATTGCTTTACTGCAACAGTAGGGGCGCTTTTTACCCAAAATACCATACATTTACATTTGCTTTTGTCATTTAAAATCAGTTACCCAAAAATACCATACATTTATGTCATTTAAAATCAATTTTGTCAATTTTCTTAAACCTGAAAATCATAAAGAAGATCTTTGTCTCAAAATATATGCATTAATTTTGCCACATAAATCTGCAAACTTTAAAACAACATAAAATATTAGATCAAGTAAGCATAGAATCAGCCCAAAGATCAGACAAATTTACATGTGCATCTTGAAAAGCGAATGTGCAATGCCATGCTTTTGTGCCGTCTAATGGTTTAGATTAAAATAATATCAAAGTGCCTTTAGCACCGTGGCACCCTAATACTCGTACCTTTGTCATGAAACAGTCAATTGCTAACAAGTGGCTAATTGGGATTATAGAGGTTTTCTGTATTCGTCATCACACCGAACAGTAAAGTTCATCAACTCACAAGTCAATTTCACAGTCTTGTTGAATCACGCTCTTGCAAACTATTCTTAGCATAGTGACAGGATGTTGAAGTCAAGCAACTGTGATGTAGTTCGTTTATAGTCTATGTTTAAGGTTCATTTTTAAAATATGGTAATTCTGCTTCAAACAAAGTCCTTCAAAGTTCAGTTTTTAAGATTATCATGATGAATAACAGAAGAATCTTAATCTTTTGTTGGCCACAGAGCTAATTTTGTGGAATAATCCAAAAGCCAGTGCCAAAACATGCTACTAGGTTTTTGCTAAGGAAATCAGGGTGATGCTAACCACTGGGTAGACCTATAAAAATACATCATCACTGCAACAAGGTGTTTGACAGAATATGTACTTTTGTAGTATGTAATTTCATCCCAAAGGTAACTCTTTTTTAATCTAATCAGTTTTATAAACATTGCATAAGTTGACTATTTCCAGTATCTCAGTATAACACAATTGATGTCGCTAAAACAGTAGAGCAATGCGTGACGATCACCAAGGTCACGTTTGCACTTAAAATAACTGATCAAATTGACAGCTCAGAGTTTGTAAAATGTGACAAATATTCTTTAGAACATGATGAATATGACACTAGGTCTGTGTGTTCAGAAAGCAAACAGGGTCCATGTTGACTTTAAATGCCATCCTTATAGACACACCGTCTGCGCGACATAATCAACCTTCTGTAAAACTTCTCCAAACTGGTGTTTTGGTTGCTTAAAGCAATTAGTGAGTTTGACAAAGCCAGCTGAGCCGTTGATTACAGATATTTATAACAGTGACAGAAACCTGGAGAGGAGACGGCATTCTCCTCTGCCACCACGGAGAGGTCAGGACAGCTTTCTTTCTCAAATTAATGGAGGAATTTAAGATTCACTGAAACACCGTGTGAACAAAAGCTAGAGGTCTAAAGACACATCTATAAAGTTTTCAAGAGGAACAGCATGAAGTTTGAGAAGCACTAGTACATCAAGCTTCCTCCATCCAAACACTGGACATCAAAGAGGTGACAGATGTGAAGACATCATAGGAAACAGACTGACAAACTATACAGCAAAACATGGAGTTCGTCGGTGTAGAAAATAGCGTTGCAACTATTAATCGGTTTTTATTGATACCTTTTTACTAAAAGCATGTTATTGCACATCTTGCATATATGCTTAATATGTGTTAAAAGGTTTTAAATGTAAGCGTCACAATATAAGAACTCATCTCATATTCCTTGGTTCACAAATAAATGAATTTTATGAGTTGTTTGTCGTTAAGCTGTTTTATTAAATTAGCAATATTGCTAGTTTAGCCAAACTAATGACTCTTGTGAACTGATTTGTTTTACTAAATAAGTATGATAAATGTAGTCTGTTTCGCAAACCATCTTCTAATGAACCGAAGTCCTTCACTGAACAAAATGAATAGATCAGAATCAAGTTTTGTGACAGCCACACACACGCACACACACACACACACACACACACACACATATATATATATATATATATATATATATATATATATATATATATATTTTGCATAAGAAAGTATGCAGTGGCACACACATGAGATTCCTTTTTTCTGACCGATGTACCCTTTTTCTCCAAACGCAGGTGGGGCAATAAGGCAAATTCCCATTCTCTCACCAAACGCAGGTGGAGCAAAGAGACCAATCCTCCAACAACAAGCGGGCCTATCGGTCTGGGAACAGATGGCCGTGCCATGCTTGAGCTTTCTCAGGTAGATCAAACAAAACGGCTCAACAATGAACAATCCTGAGAGAAAAGACAGAGAAAGGTCACATTTAGAAAATATGTAATTCCCGTTTATACGAACGCGATCAGTCTATACTCCCATCGCACAGCATGACGGCTGCTTCGTGAGCGGTAAAAATGGTATTTCAAAAAAAACAAAAACAATAGACCCCTCTGACTTACCTGTGCATTCTTAGAGGATTAGCTTGCATGGTGAGCCGCTAGGCCATCCTAGGAGAGGAAGAGGGGGCCGTAAAGGCTTTTAATCGATTCCCAGGCTGTCGGGACCACCGGCCTCACACAAGGGAGCTATTATGAACGTTACCTGCTTTCCAGTACCCAGAGGCTCAGTTCAAAGGGTCTCGAGATGGACTTTCAAGCCCGGTGGGGAAGTGTCACCCTACACCGCTGTGAACAGAGCGTGGGTTTTGATGATCCGAGGGCGAAATATCAATGGGACGCACAGCAGTTGTAAATGTGCGCTCACCACCCAAATGACAACCCGGGGTGCTAGAGGTCAGGCGAGGATAAGACTGCTCGAAATTGGGTTTTAATAAGTCTGTACAGATAGGGAGGTGATTAAAAACAGAAGTGGATGAGATACATTTGTAAAGCGCCGCACTGGTAACGGTTTACGCCTCAGGTTATATCTTAAAAGCGTGACTCACAACCGGCTTGTCAAACCGTGAACGCTATAAATGAAGTTCGATATATGGCTGCTTGACTTGAATGCAGTTCACACCTTCAAAGCATTTCCTAAAACAACACCACTGAAGATATGATTAAGGTGTTTCTCTCATTTTCCTACATCATCTTGTTTTCTGTTCTTTTAGCCATAATTCTTTGAGGAAAAGGAAGTGCTAAAGTGCACTAGAGTTTCTTTGAGGTTAGATTAATTGGTGCAGAACTCTTCTTCTTCTTCTTCTTCTTTTTCTTCCGCTTATCCGGGGCCGGGTCATGGGGCAACAGTCTAAGCAGGGATGCCCAGACTTCCCTCTCCCCAGACACTTCCTCCAGCTCTTCCCGGGGACACCGAGGCGCTCCCAGGCCAGCCGAGAGACATAGTCTCTCCAGCGTGTCCTAGGTCTTCCCGGGGCCTCTTCCCGGTGGGACATGCCCGGAACACCTCCTTGGGAGGCGTCCGGGAGGCATCCGGAACAGATGCCCGAGCCACCTCAGCTGGCCTCTCTCGATGTGGAGGAGCAGCGGGTCTACTCGAGCTCCCCCGAGTGACTGAACTCCTCACCCTATCTCTAAGGGAGCGCCCAGCCACCCTACGAAGGAAACTCATTTCGACCGCTTGTATCCGGGATCTCATTCTTTCGGTCATGACCCAAAGCTCATGACCATAGGTGAAGTAGGAGCGAAGATCGACGTAAATCGAGAGCTTCGCCTTGCGACTTAGCTCTTTTTCACCATGACAGACCAGTACAGCAACTGCATTACTGCAGAAGCTGCACCGATCCGCCTGTCAATCTCTCGTTCCATCCTTCCCTCACTCGTGAGCGAGACCCCAAGATACTTAAACTCCTCCACCTGGGGCAGGAGCTCCCCACCAACCTGAAGGGCAAGCCACCCTTGTCCGACTGAGGACCAAGGCCTCAGACTTGGAGGTGCTGATTTTCATCCCTGCCGCTTCACACTCAGCTGCAAACCGCCCCAGCACACACTGTAGGTCTTGGCCAGATGCAGCCAACAGAACAACATCATCAGCAAAAAGCAGAGAAGCTATCCTGTGGTCACCAAACCAGACCCCTCCGGCCCCTGACTGCGCCTAGAAATCCTGTCCATAAAAATAATGAACAGGACCGGTGACAAAGGGCAGCCCTGTCGAGTCCAACATGCACTGGAAACAAGTCTGACTTAATGCCGGCAATGCGAACCAAGCTCCTGCTCTGATCATACAGGGATCGGACAGCCCTTAGCAAAGGGCCCCCTTACCCCATATTCCCAGAGCACCCCCCACAGGACACCACGAGGAACCCGGTCGAATGCCTTCTCCAAATCCACAAAACACATGTAGACTGGTTGGGCAAACTCCCAGGAACCCTCCAGCATCCTGGAGAGGGTATAGAGCTGGTCCAGTGTTCCACGTCCAGGCGAAACCCGCATTGTTCCTCTTGAAGCCGAGGTTCAACTATCGGGCGGATTCTCCTCTCCAGTACCCTGGCATAGACTTTCCCAGGAGGCTGAGAAGTGTGATCCCCTATAGTTGGAGCACACCTCGGTCCCCCTTCTTGAAAGAGGAACCACCACCCCCGTCTGCCAGTCCAGAGGCACTTTCCCCCGCGTCCACGCGATGCTGCAGAGGCGTGTCAGCCAAGACAGCCCCACAACATCCAGAGACCTGAGGTATTCCGGGCGGATCTCGTCCACCCTGGTGCCTTGCCACAGAGGAGCTTCTCAACCACCTCAGTGACCTCAGCTAGGGTAATGGTGAGTCCCCGGATCCCCGGCCTCTGCTCCCTCAGTGGAAGACGTGTTGACGGGATTGAGGAGGTCCTCAAAGTATTCCTTCCACCGCCCCACAATATCCCCAGTCGAGGTTAGCAGGTTCCCATCAGCACTATATACGGTGTTGGCAGGGCACTGCTTTCCCTTTCTGAGGCGTCGGACGGTTTGCCAGAACCTCTTTGAGGCCGTTCGATAGTCATTTTCCATGGCCTCCCCGAACTCCTCCCAGACCCGAGTTTTTGCCTGCACAACCACCCGGGCAGCAGTCCGCTTGGCCCACCGGTACCTGTCAGCTGCTTCAGGGGTCCCTCGGGCCAACCATGCCCGATAGGACTCCTTCTTCAGCTTGACGGCATCCCTTACTTCCGGTGTCCACCATCGGGTTCGGGGGTTGCCGCCACGACACGCACCGGAGACTTTACGGCCACAGCTCCGGACGGCTGCGTCGACCAAAGAGGTAGAGAACATAGTCCATTCGGACTCAATGTCTCCAGCCTCCCTCGGGATCCGGTCAAAGTTCTGCCGGAGGCGGGAGTTGAAGATCTCCTGACAGGGTCTCTGCCAAGCGTTCCCAACAGACCCTCACGGCACGCTTGGGCCTGCCAAGTCTGTCCGGCCTCCTCCCCCGCCAACGGATCCAACTCACCACCAGGTGGTGATCAGTTGACAGCTCCGCCCCTCTCTTCACCCGAGTGTCCAAGACATGCGCGGCGGAGATCAGATGATACAACCACAAAGTCGATCATCGACCTCCGCCCTAGGGTGTCCTGATGCCAGGTGTACTGGTGGACACCCTTATGCTTGAACATGGTGTTCGTTATGGACAGACCGTGCCTAGCACAGAATTCCAACAACAGAACACCACTCAGGTTTAGATCGGGGCCGTTCCTCCCAATCACGCCCCTCCAGGTGTCACTAGCATCACCAACGTGAGCGTTGAAGTCCCCAGCAGGACGATAGAGTCCCGGTTGGAGCACTTTCCAGCACCCTCCCAAGGACTCCAAGAAGGCCGGGTACTCTACACTGCCATTCGGCCCGTAGGCACAAATGACAGTGAGAGTCCTCCCCCAACCCGAAGTCGCAGGGAGGCGACCCTCTTGTCCACGGGTTAAACTCCAACACATGGCGGCTAAGCTGGGGAGCTATGAGCAAGCCCACACCAGCCTGCCGCCTCTCACTGCGGGCAACACCAGAGTAGTGAAGAGTCCAGCCCCTTTCGAGAAGATGGGTTCCAGAGTCCAAGCAGTGCGTGGAGGTGAGCCCGACTATCTCTAGCCGGTATCTCTCAACCTCACGCAACAACTCAGGCTCCTTCCCCCCCAGAGAGGTGACGTTCCATGTCCCTAAAACTAGATTCTGAGTCCAGGGGTTGGGTTGTCGAGGTCCCCGCCTTCGACTGCTACCCAAACCACAAGGCACCGGCCCCTTACGGTCCCTCCTGCAGGTGGTGGGCCCACGGGGGGATGGCCCCACGCCGCTGTTTCGGGCTGAGCCCGGCCGGGTCCCGTGGGGCAAGACCCGCCACCAGGCGCTCGCATGCCGGCCCCGGCCCCAGGCCTGGCTCCATGGCGGGGCCCGGCTGCGCCATACCCGAGCGACGTCGCGACTCCATTCCAGGTCTTTTCCATAAGGGTGTCATGGACCGCTCTTTGTCTGGCTTGTCACCTAGGACCTGTTTGCCATGGGAGACCCTACCAGGGCATATAGCCCCGGACAACCTAGCTCCTAGGGTCATTCAGGCACTCAAACCCCTCCACCACGTTAAGGTGGCGATCCTCGGAGGAACTCGTACTAAAGATATTCGGATGTTTCAACGATGTGTGAAACCCTCATTATAATGTTTATGTCAAAACTCTAACAGGACTTTTCCTTGGTTGCTGTCTGCGGATGAAGAAAAACATGATCAAAGATGTGACTTGCACTAACCAAATCCCACCAGAGATGTCGAATACAAAAGAAGGATTGAAGTAAAATTCTTTTAAAAATAAAAATAAAAAAATGCAAAGGAAACTGAGGTGCCAACATGTTAGGAGCAAAAATCCGAAAAACAAAAGGTTGCATCAATAGTTCATGGGATTTTTCAAGGTTTGTCTTTTTATATCCTTTGCCTTATATTTACCTCTGTTGTCAAAGGATTGCTGTTCTGCTGCTACGATTCAAACACCTCAGAGATGAAGAGGATCCAAGATGGAAGCTTTAGTTGATGCTGTCATATCTGTGTAGCACTGCGGGTTCAACTGAAGGTTACCAGGTTCTCAGTGGCATCATTACACCTGCCACAGAAGGAAAAAGACTTGGATTTAACATTGTCCACAAACTAGTATCCCACAGGGTTCTGTCAGTGGACCGCTATCGTTATCTTCTCTAACAGTTTGGCTTTGTTCATAAACTGAGCGGTGTAAAATTTTAAGAGCGCTATGAGACATCAATATGAAGGTAGAGCAGGAGACTCTGGGGGAAAACTAGAGACGGTCATGGGCAGGTTGTTTGGAAGTATTAAAGCTATATCGCATCCTCCCTCATGTGAGAAAAGGTATTTTAAGATTTAATCTTATTAAATCTTAAAATACCTTTTCATTACAGTCTTAGTTCTATGTTCTGTGGGGCACAAAATTAGACTGAATCCCAAAATGTTAAAACTAGTCCATGAAATCATTTATTTTTTATTATATATTTCAATGATGTGTTTATTCATTTTTGTGTTACATAATGTTACTAGCTTATGAGCCAGTAAATGATGCCAGTACTGTAATTTTTACAATACAACTCATTTCTATGTAGTCAACATTAAGTAATGTTTACAACACGTTTTACATCTATAATCTATCATACTTTAGAGCAAATTTGGACAATTAACAAGAAGTAAACTGTGAAGTCTAAAAAGTAGGCCACATCAGAATACAACCAGTTTGGTCGGGAAGGTTTGAGAAGTAAAGTTTTTTCTGAAACATTTTTGATTTAACGTTATAAAGACGATCACAGTAAGACCAAGAACGCGTATTATAAAAGATCGATTTCATGTTGAGTCCAAGTTGTTAGTGCAAATGAGATTTGATACTTACAGCGGAGAGCATTTCCAGCGAACAATTTTTGTAAATAACTTTTCTCTGTTCCTCACATAAAGCTTTTCTAAGGGTGCAAAAGACTTGGAATTTAATGAAGCGAGTTGCATGAACTACTTTTATGGTCCTCTTTGTCATTTTCGCTGAGTTAGGTGAGTAAATGACAACATAATTTTCATTTTTGGGTGAACTATTCCTTTAACCTTTCCCGATGACATACTTGGAGAATTTTATAACTTTCACCAAGCGTTAATTCCCATTAAACTCTGACAGGCGCTGTTGGGAAGCTGATTGTGAGCCGGCGCAGTATAGTGAGAGCAGCGGCTCCGTCCTGACATCTGCCCAGCTCCTAAAGCGCTTCTCGTCCTGCTGTGTCCTTCTGTTCACCGGACCTCTATCCTTCAAGTTTACAGCGTACGAGATCCAAGATGACGACCGCCCGTGAGATCCGACTGCAGGTAACTGTGTGTAAAACCCTCCTTGTTCTCTCGAGCGGTCTCTTTCTGTCCTAATAGTAGATATTGTTTAACGTCCTTCTCATCGGAAATGATTTGGAGCTGATGAATAAATGAGATACAGGAAAGGCCTACGAGGAGCCCACGAGACTCGGGGTCTCGAACAAAGCTGGAATTAGTGTCAGCCTAACGTTCTGTACCCTGCACTGAAGAACACGCGCATCACCGCCTCATTATCTTCAATAAGCGTCGATTAGCTGCTCTGTAACAATACCACTACCACACATGCCAACAAGGCCAATTTTAATAGGACTATTAAAAGCAAAATGATCTGTGTTTATGATAATGAGATGGGGATTGGGTACAGTTATGTAGCTGCTTTTTTTAAGTTATGAATATAAATGAAGGCTTTGTTATGTCTGAGTTTTAAGTTTTGAATGTAAATAATCAGAGCTATGTTGAATAACTCCAAGGTTACGCTAAAATTCACAGGAGTCAGGATCGTTTTCATGCGCGGATCAGTAGCATCCCTGTTTGATCATCTTGCACTTAGAGGACTGTGTTTCAGTAAAGGATTAGTTCAGCCAAAAATAAAACCTCTGTTTTGTGATTTACATGATTTTCTTTCTGTGGAACACTGAAGGAGATATTTTATTAAAAGATTGCGTTTCGTATTTCTGCATGCATATATACATGCACAAAAAGAGAATGAAACCTGTGTAAGTGTAAATAATATATATATATATATATATATATATATATATATATATATATATATATATATATATATATATATATATAGGATTAAATTAAATATATCATTTAATATTTATTGAAATGATTGGTTTTTAAATACATACAATAATGTTTTGTATATTACACTATAATTTGTTTTATTATACTTCATAACATAATAATTTTAAATTATATTATTTTAAGACCCCTAGTTAATATATATAATGCACTACACACACACACGCACATTACACTTTAAATCAGATGTAATGATTAATATTAAATATTTACATTTCAATTCTATTTGAAACTAATACAATAACTGTATGTGTAAATGCTCTGTTATTGTTTGCTTTTTTAACAGCATTTGACCCAGACTGGAGTTGAACCCAAGATAACAGTGCATATACGTCATGAGCACTGGCACAAGCCTCTGTGCCGCAGCTTTGACCCATTTATGCTTAATAGAGGAGAAAAATTAATACGCACATAGAATGACAAGAGTGTAAGTAAGCTACTTTAAAAGCTACTTGCAAAACTGCATCAAGCATCAGAAACACAAGACATTAAAACCCCCACACCCATCCACACATACGAGAGTTTATGCTAATATTCTCATTACAGCTGGGAGAATGAGAGACAGGCTTCTTATTTACAACAGATTTTGTTCATTTTAAGACACACTCTCACAAGCTTCAAACGGTATCAGTTTCCGAGGATTTCCTTATTTCTTTTTCTAGTGCGTGTGGAGCATTACACTCATTTCAGGGCGAGAGGACGTGTTCCTGTCATTGAGACTTCAGCAAACAGCTGAGCAATGATTCACTGCTAAGAGTTGCTTTCTACAAAATGAGCAATGGTGTATGATTGATTGCATTTGTCTGAACAATCTAGACATCTTCAGTATTTTAGGAGAAACTTTTATGCACAGGGCCACTCTTTAGAATCCTAAAAAAGTAGAAGATGCTAAAAATTGCATGCAACTGAGAGTTAAAGCTCAAATCTGAGCGCCACATATTTAAATATATTTGCATACTCCGCAAAGCCATTGAAATGATTAATGTGCAGATTACTGTACAATTGCACATTTTAACGGGAGTGGACTACGAAACATTTGGCTGAACTTTATCTTTGGTTCAAGTTGACTTAATGTTTTATTTTTATGTAAAGCATATTTTCGTCTTTTTCATAGAATTAGTTTCAGATCAAACAATAATTGGCAGACCCCCCGCGGAAACCGCTGCGGACCCCCTGTCGAAGACCCCTAAGGTAGAATTTTTATGTTCTAGTTTATGAGCTGACTAATGCGGAGCCGTGTGTCAAAAATATAACAAAAATACACCAGATCGTAAAACAGACGGAGAGGACAGAGGGAGAGAATTCCAGCCATATCTTTTTTCGACCAGCTCTGGAAATGGCTCTGGAAATGGCTGCTCTGAAGAAGAGGGCGAAGCTTTTCATTCGCTTGTTTTTGTTTGTTAAATTCTATGCAACGATCCCTGTCGTTTGACAAAATGTTGTGGGTTTTGGATGTGTGCACATACAGGTCTGCCAGGAAAAAAAAAAAAAAAAAAAAAAATCATTACTAAAATCATTGAATCATTACTCACTGGCCTTGAAATTTTGTTTCTCCAGCTATTTTGACAGTAACTCCAGAACACTGAAATGATTAGCTGTCACAGTGTGTTGGTAATGACATTCGTTATGTGCACCCTACATACTAATAATGCCAATAGTCTCATTGTGTTTAACGTGCCGTCCTGCATCCAATTTCCCACCAACAAAATCCTGTCATTGAGGATAAGTCCAATCTTCAAACCAATCAGCTATTAGTATATCCCTCCAGGTCCATTTGCATATTTATTGCCCAATCAAAGCAGCTCCTGTCATATCTCAAACATATGTTTGCCTGGCCGTGCTCAAAGAATTCCTGGCTATTTTAAATTACGGCTTTTAAACGGATTATGAAGAGGTCGCAAATGAACTTTTAGCGGTGTAAATAATCACTTGCATCTTGGAAAGCTTCCGGAAAAGTAAATATATTACATTCTGAAGGCTTATCCGCTGTGGATGTGAAGGCATGCTAAATGGTTCTCGGCGGTATGAATGAACTGTATCCTTCCTGATAACAAGATTAAAAATGAATCGAGTCATTTGCATTTATTGCATTTAATTGCCACTGCGGCCAATTCAAGTGGTTGAACTTGCATATTCACGCTAAGTGCAATAACGGGCCAGATTTGCAAGAGAAGTGCCTGACTGCATTGCTGGCGCCTGTTTAAGTGTCGGTGGACACAGCGGGTGAGAGATTGCTAGAGTCTGATAAGTCATTTATGATGCCAACTACATTCGTCTCAAAGGGAAAGGTACTAGTAGAGTTAGACTGACGTGTTGCATGTCACTTAGATTTTTGCTGAAAGGAAGGTTGCTCACACAAAAAGCTGTTTCCTTTCCTCTGAGTGCACCAGTGCAGAAAGCGTGGGCGTGTCTCTGCTGCTGAATGTTAGAATGCAAAAATCCCAATTTAAAGAAATGGTACAGTTAATATGCATTTTCCTGAATATATATATATATATATATATATATATATATATATATATATATATATATATATATATGTATGTGTGTGTGTGTGTGTGTGTGTGTGTGTGTATGTATATGTATATGTATGTATGTATGTATATACAATACACAGACATATATAATATGTTTACCAAAACTGGATGGGATTTGGATGTTTTTATTCATGATTAATATATATATATATATATATATATTAATACTCAGGGAGAGGAATGGTTGATTCAATTGTTAGTTTTGTTTTCTTTACTCCAAAAAGGATTCTCGTAGCAACGCAAAACTGTATAAACTGTAAGTGTAAACTGTAATATAAAACTGTAAGTGTATAAGTAGACTCTCTTTAGCTCTTTATTGTGATGATCTACTAACAGACGTTCTACTGACTATAGGTAACTTTTCAAGAATATGTCAACTTATTCTAACCTTATCCCTACCCTAAAAGTGCTGAAGTGCTCCAATATGTTGTTATATTTATACAAAGAATGTATTAGAAATTATTGCGTAAATGTCCATAACCTTTGGGACCATATGTTTTACAAATTTTATAAGTTCAATAGAATCGCATAGCACATGACTCATAAGAATTATTTCAATGGCACTTTTATCGTGGTTTTTGTGAAAGCATCTTCCATTCGTAGTTTTTGCATGAAAAAACCCCAGTATATTATTTAATGTTTTTCCTTTCGTGTTCCACACAAACGCAGTAAGTCCAAACAGGTTAGAAATGACACTTTGGTGCGTAAATGATGACAGTTTTCTTTTGAATGAACTGTTGGTTCATCTGTAAGACAGTATTTCCTGCATGAATCTTTCAGTTGCATCAGTGATGTTATGGCAAGAAATTCTGTCATAAATCTTGCCAACACCTGAACTATATATAAATGTGGCAACGACCCAAAGAAAGCGTGGTTATGAGATTCATAAACAGGCTCGTGACAGTCAGATGCTGGTAAGAGATTCTGGAAGAATCCGTAAATAACTCGGAGAAGTGCACAGGAGGTGGACTGATGGAGATAATGAACATGCAGGAGGAAACAGTAAACGCTGCTAAAAATGTCAAACGTCAGTATCACACTGCTGACTTTTTATTGGGAAAAACAGGGGCAGGTGGGGTGTGGGTGGAGGGGTTTGATACGAAAATGATTTCATAATTATAGGACGATCAGCTCACATGCAAACTATGAGCTACAAACCTGCCTCAGATTTCCTCAAGTTTAAATTAAAGGGCCGTTCAATATGGAATGTGATTTTAACAAACTTTTGTTTCGATTTTTTTCTCAGCTTGTAAAAAAAGCACAAATTCAGTGCACAGCAATGCACTTAGAGCAAAAATGATGCAAGACGTCGTAGTGTTAACAATAGTTGCACGTTTAGCAGCGTTCTGTTCGTTTAATCAGTTGTAATCGTGAGAACAGTTCGTCTTGTTCTTGATTCCCAGTCTCTGGCGTTTTTGTTCATTTTGTTGCCTAATTAATTTTTCTTGAAGGAAAGAACAAGATAACTAAACCATTTCACACTTCATTCAGAGCCCAGGTGAGAATAATATCTAATACGTTTTTACCTCTTTCACACTACCTCAACCACAAAATCGTGCTGTCCACAGAAAGCTCCTTAATGCTTTTTGGGACAAATTGTAAAGCTTTTAAATTAGGACTCGTAAGATATAGCAAGAGAGAGAAGGGGTTTGAGGTCAGGTTTATAATTTCATTTTTTTAGCCAATTTATTTGATCAAAAATACACATAAACACACACACACACACACACACACACACACACATATATATATATATATATATATATATATATATATATATATATATATATATATATAATATATTTTGATTATAAATTGTTGTATGACTGTTCTGTCACTTTTCAATAATTTAACGGATCCTTACTAAATATTAATTTATCTATATATATATGTTTTTGCATGTGAAGTGTTTGTGTGTGTGTGTGTGTGTGTGTGTGTGTGTGTGAAAGAGAGAGAGATTTTCTGAGAGTTTTCAGAGAATTTTTCTTTTAAATGAGCCTTTCAGTAATTCAACTTCAGTGGCAAATAAAAAGGTTATTAGTCATTGAATACACTATATTCACATAGAAGGTTGATTAAATAAAAGCTAATTTGAAAAAGAAGAAGAAGAAGAAGAAGAAAAAAAATATATATATATATATATATATATATATATATATATATATATATATATATATATATATATAAATAAACGATTTTATATATATATATATATATATATATAAACGTTCAAGGGTAATATATATATATATATATATATATATATATATATATATATATATATATATATATATATATATATATATTACCTGAACGTTTTTTTTGTAGCATGTTTAAATTGTGTCTCAGGTTTGAATTCATTCCAATGCTCAGTTTAGCTGCCAGCCTCAAACTGGGGAGGGTGAGTAAGTTTACTACTGTTTTGATTGTTGGACGAGTAGATAAGTTTGCCTCAGTCGTAACATAGATCTAAAGGGGCACTTGAGTGAATGCGCGTGCAGCACTTAGGAGGCAATTATCCATCAGTGTGCCCTGGTCCCCATTCGAGCATGGTGCTCATCCTTTTTTAATGCTGCTGAATGGAGCACGCGGTCTCCATCGCAGCAGGGGGCTTCTGGGCAAGTCACGGAAGCCCGGCTCAGAGCAGTAAGGCTGTGCTCTGGTGTCTCACGCCACTTACACACACACACACACACACACACACAGCTCTTGCTCTAGTTCTTCTACCTAGACAGACTCGTTTCCCCAGCCTGATGCACTGAACTACTTTTGAGGATAACCATCCATGTATATGTACAGTATATGCATCGAATGTATAAACAAGCCAGGAATTTCCTTGCTTTTAAAGGTACACAATTGACTTTGATGCAATTTTTCAAATCTTTTATAAAAACAAAATCATTTAGTCTTTTGTCACCAATCCCTGACGTCACTGCTTTGTATATGCAATACATTACAAAGTACAACGGCCTTGTTTCTCTTAAGAGCAAAAGCAACTAAACATGAATTCCACTCAATTTTTGCCATACAGTCAGAGGATAGATATAAAAACAATGTAGATAGCAGCTAAGATAAGTCTCAGTTAGCATCACTCTGGTTCCCTCAAGAAAAATGGCAACACTTTATTTAATTAGTCCTCTTTGGACATTCTACTAACATTAAGTAACTTTGCAACTAGTCTACATGTCAACTAGCGTTCTCAAGAGTATTAGTAAGCTGTCTGATTATTAACTTCTAACACTTTATTATGATGAGTCCACAACATACAACACACTGAGCATGAGACTTTACAAGTACATATCAACTTATTTACTAAACCTACCCTAACAGTCTACTCTGAAAATTAGTAGACATGTATTTGCAAAATAATGACAATTAGTTGACAAAATGTGGTTACAAAATTAGTCATAGCTGAATATCTAAAGAGGGCTATCAAAATAAAGTGTAACCCAAAAAAAGGAGAGAAAATAAGTTTTGTGATTAATTTAGCCTAAAAATACGATCACAGAACAAACTATAACATGATCGCATGACTTCAACTTCCATTAAGCTTCCGACGGCTCTCGCAGTTTCATTTATGAAACATATTCCGTCAAAGGTTGAATAGTTTGCACAGATGTAAATACAGATGCTGTATATCTGTTTAATGCCTCTAATTGAGTCAGCTGTACAAGCTCACAGTGGGTCTTACTGTTATAGCAGGAGTATTATTATCTATTTAATAAAAAAATCTACATGGGAAAAAATGCAGAAATGCTAATGTTTTTTTTTTTTTTTTGGTTTCTGCCTCCAAATGTTTGCAAACGTTGCTAAATTGGTGAGAGGCATTATTGAGGTCTTGTCTGAAACTCTTCGGTGGGCCTATTTTGGGATTCGAGAGATTCTCGGTGCCGTTCAGAAGGAATTGAGATACGTATTGAAAGAGTTGTCATCTGCGACTTTTCTTTCCAGCAGACATCTTTCTCTCGCTCTCTCACATGCAGACATGCAACAATGTCTTGTGGGATCTGTCCTCAACAGTGGCGGCCACGGTCGCTCCCTTCCTGTTTACCCACGACTAGCCTTAAGCCTTTTATCTGTCCTTGTACGGTCTATTGTGAGAGAGCAGAATTAGCGCCTATTTAACAATGCATCATCTCAGACACACATTTCCATTATGTGTCCTGATTACATTGGGGGTGGCGGTCTCGTCCTGGACTTATTTATAGCTGATTATCACTAGAGAGTCAGTGTAAATACTTCAAATCCAAAATAACAACTCTTCTGTCAGAGATTACGCGTGTCTCTCATGAGCTCTGATAACAGATACGGATTATGGAAGAAAAGTTATTGCTCTAAAATCCTAAATCTTGAGTCAACAACCTTGGTCGAATAAGTTTATTGATACAACTTGTATTAATAAATGTAATTGTTTATGGAGCATTGGTGTGTTTGATCATGTAATGGTCGGATTTTTAGACAAGTTCAATGGGAAGAAATGAAAATAGACAGAAATTAGTGAGCTGCTGATATATCTCGTATCACTCTGTCTTGGGAAAATTTCATGAAATTTTATTTCTTATTTCTGAGTAGTATAATAATAGATGTAATGTAATAATAATTGAGATAATTCCTCATACCTAATAAACTAAATAACTGCGCTAAGCATCAGAATTATATGATTTTTTGGTAACACTTTATTTTATTAACTATTAATAAGCAGCGAATTAAGAATTTATTGAGAGAAAAGTTAACAGTAAGTATGTGTTCCTCATTCCAAAGTGTAAAAAAGTATTTTTTTATATTACAATATACATATTTACAATATATATATCGTTCGGAAATCTGATCCCACAGCTCTGTAAAATAAATAAAAAATAATCAAACAATGAATCACAAAAAGCTTTAAAGTTATTTAAGATCAGAACATGCCTTAGCAAAAATAATGAAAAAAATGAATGAATGAGATTATAAATGGTTTTAATAAAGTCAAAAATATTGTTCAACATCACCGAACCAATTTTTATATATCAATATATAGCAACAATGGGTTAAATCAGGTAGAAACGTCTCTTTTAGGTAATACCTTCAAGATTATTACCGCGCTATCTCGTGGCTCATTGCTTTATTATAAAGTGCAGGGATGTTAAAGACGGCTACAGAGAGAAATATTACAGATAAAAAGTGAATTTCACAGTCTTCATGTGATGATTATTTAATGCATCATTCCCTAATTCACTTCTGTTGCAGTTTGACATCTACTTTGAGTCTCTTTCTTTTGTCATGCATAACTTTGTGTTAATATTCTGGCTCATGTTCCACAAAAGGAGAGCGGCGGATATTTTTCACGTCTCGCTCATGATTAGGTGCTGACTCTGATATAATGATGACGACGTACATCTTGCGCGTTCGTCTTCCACAGCTAGCGCGCTTCGCTGGGACGCGCGCTGATCCTCCGGGACGTCCTCCGTACTCTCAGCACGGCTATTTGTGCTACACCTTGTTAGAAAGTGCAAGAAAAATGTGGGGTTGAGGAGGGCCTGGGAGGAGTAAACTATAAAAAGAATCCGTCACTACCCGTATTCAGGCTGGGCGCAGGAATAGCTAGCAAACGCTTTTGGTAAACAGCTTGACGGTTAGGGTTCACGCAACGTGATTACCGAAGCGAAAATGACGCAAAACTTCATTTTGCTCAAACGGGGACACTTTCTCCTTCAAAACTATGAGGCTGAAATAAACTGACTCCGGCTAACTAACTTTTAATGGGGCTTCGCACCGCAATTTAAGAAAACCCGGTCTCATGGCGTGAACTTATCCTTGGTGCGCTTTTTAGGGAGACATGAAATATGTACCAGCGAGTACATATCGCTTCGGTCTCCAAAAAGAAACGAACACTAGAGACTGTTTATTCCTTCTTATACAAATTTATAGAGTTTTGATTAATAAAGCGTAATTTTCACGCAATTATTTGAAGAATATCATGTTATGACTTATATTAAGTTTGTTGTTTAGTAGAAATACACAGCCGCAATACGAAACATATCAGCGTCATGTTGCCAGGGTTCACTTATCGAACCTGTGTTTTATATAATTGATATCATATATACATATTTAAATATATACATGCATGTATGTATATGTACATAATAATTCTAAACAGCAAACACGCACAGTATGTAAACAAAAATTAAATTTTGGATGCAATTTGTTTTACAGTACTAGTATTAACATATGGTTATTTTTACTTATAATCCAATCTGAGACAAAAATATATATTTATATATAAATAATTATAATAGAAATATATATTTATATATAAATATATATATTTATATATTAATAATTAATTATAAATAACTATATTTATGATGGTATAGCCAGTTATTTAATAAAAGTTATATTATCAGTGTATATTAAAATATAGTTATCTCTTCTTATAATTAAATTAACAATTTATAATTTATAATTTAATTTACAATTTACAATTTATTCATTTTGTATTTTTAATATATTTAATTGAACGTGTAACAGTGCTTAATTAACTTTTAATCATTATAATATATCTATATTATAAGTGATTCTTATAATTTATAAGTGAAGTAAACTAATATGCTGTGAAGCTTAAAAAAAACAGATAATTTGGAGTGTAAATGGAGATGTGAAAATTATTTTTTTTGCGCTAATTTAAATATGTGTTGACCAGCACTATGATTTTGCACTAAAATACTTAGATCGGTGCAAATGGTTTAGTGAATTCTGCTCTTTCATAACTTATCGGAGCTGATTCACATGTAACAAAGTTAATAACAGGACAAGAGGGCTCTCAGGTTTAATTAAGAGGGAGCTATCTCTGCCCACACATCTTTAAAAATAGATTTCACATCCACCGTAACCTCAAGGTTTCTCTGGTTAATATGCCAAAGCGTTATCAGATCAAAGAAAGAGAACTAGAAAGGCAAAAATCTGCCGGCTGACCTGGACGAGAGAGTCATTAGAGTACTTTTTCTTTTTTTATTATTGCACTTATCCTATTTTATTGCGAGTTTAACAGACATCAAAAAATCCCCAAAACAAGCAAACGGGAATGTAAAACATTATAATGTATGTTATTCCTGTAAATTAAAATCTAGCTAAAAATTACCCATTTAATAAACGGTTATTATTATTAGCAATATATCATAAGTTAAAATGAGTTAAAATACTATGATTGTTCGTATGTTTACGTAATGTCCATTTCACGAGTTCGCACTTCACGTATAATTAATCATAGTAACGGTAAAAAGTAAGCGTGTTTGGCGAGCTGTCAGGGAGAGGGCTCGGAACTAGGTGGACTACCGAGTCCAGAGTTTTTCCTCTTGTCCGTGAAAGCGGACAGGACTCGTGTCCGACCCGATCCCTGAGTGCCCCCCCCCCGAGAGGGGATAGTAGAACTAGGAGGAATGGAGATTGGGGTGGTGGAGGGATGCTCGGAAACGAGATATCGAGGTAAGAAGCTTGTGCGAATTTATAGTAGGCTTCTCTTGCTCTGGTTGGATAATTGCGTGATTAGGAAACGAGAAGCCAGCGTTAATTATCAGTGCGTGCTCCTCCCGAAATTTGTTTATAGCTAAACATCATTTCACGAGTTCGCACTTACGTATAATTAATCATAGTAACGGTAAAAAGTAAGCGTGTTTGGCGAGCTGTCAGGGAGAGGGCTCGGAACTAGGTGGACTACCGAGTCCAGAGTTTTTCCTCTTGTCCGTGAAAGCGGACAGGACTCGGTGTCCGACCCGATCCCTGAGTGCCCCCCAAAAAGCCAATTAAGACAGCAGCCGAAAAACACGTGTAAGCGGCCCCCCAAAAAAGCTACTGGCTTAGCTAGAAAGGAAGAAGAGCATGGATATGTTAGTTGAAATTGGAATGGTATTAGGATGATATTATGTAGGTGTAGGAGAGTGGGCATGAAAATCACAGGAGCGTCTCTAGCGGGAGTGGTCCACGGCGGTGGGTGCAGTACTCCGGCTAGAGCGGTCCACTGTATTAGCAGCATGTGTGAACGACCGTCTCCGGCGGGAGCTGTCCACGGCGGTGGGTGCAAAGCTCCGGCTTTTGTGGTCTGCTGCTAAAGGCAGTGGGTGCAAGTGAGCGTCTCTTACAGGAGCGGTCCACGGCGGTGGGTGCAGGGCTCGGCTCGAGCGGTCCACTGTAATAGCAGCATATGTGAACGACCGTCTCTGGCAGGAGCTGTCCACGGCGGTGGGTGCAGAGCTCCGGCTTTTGCGGTCTGCTGCTAAAAGCAGTGGGTGCATGTGAGCGTCTCTTGCGGAGCGGTCCACGGCGGTGGGTGCTGTGCTCGCTTAGAGCGGTCCACTGTAATGGCAGCATGTGTGAACGCACCGTCTCTGGCGGAGCTGTCCACGCGGTGGGTGCAGAGCTCCGCTTTTTGCGGTCTGCTGCTAAAGCAGTGGGTGCGAATGTGAGCGTCTCTAGCGGGGCGCGTCCACGGCGGTGGGTGCAATGCTCCAGCTTAGAGCGGTCCACTGTAATAGCAGCATGTGTGAACGACCGCCGCTGGCGGAGCTGTCCACGGCGGTGGGTGCAAAGCTCCGACTTTTGCGGTCTGCTGCTAGAAGCAGTGGGTGCAGTGAGCGTCTCTAGCGGAGCGGTCCACGGCGGTGGGTGCAATGCTCGGCTTAGAGCAGTCCACTGTAATAGCAGCATGTGTGTGAACGACCGCCGCTGGCGGAGCTGTCCACGGCGGTGGGTGCAAAGCTCCGGCTTTTGCGGTCTGCTGCTAGAAGCAGTGGGTGCGAGTGTGCGTCTCTGGCGGAGCGGTCCACGGCGGTGGTGCAATGCTCCTGCCTGTGTTGGCCACTGCGGTGGCAAGTTTTGTATACCATCATCTACGGCGCGGAGCGGTCCACGGCGGTGGGTGCAATGCTCCTGCCTGTGTTGGCCATCGCGGTGGCGGGTTTTGTATACCATCATCTACGGCGGAGCGGTCCACGGCGGTGGGTGCAATGCTCCTGCCTGTGTTGGCCACCGCGCGTGGCAGGTTTTGTATAATGTCATTTACAGTGGGAGCGTCCACAGCGGTGGGTGCAATGCTCCTGCCTGTGTTGGCCACTGCGGTGGCGGTTTGTATATTGTCGTGTACAGCGGAGCGGTCCACGGCGGTGGTGCAATGCTCCTACCTGTGTTGGCCACCGCGTGGCGGGTTTGTATATTGTCGATACGGCGGAGCGGTCCACGGCGGTGGGTGCAATGCTCCTGCCTGTGTTGGCCGCAGCGGTGGCGGGTTTGTATGTTGTCATGTACAGCGGAGCGGTCCACGGGCGGTGGGTGCAATGCTCCTGCTTGCAGTCTGCTGCTGAAGGCAGTGGGTGCGTGTGAGCGCTCTCTAGTGGGAGTGGTCCACGGCGGTGGGTGCAGTACTGCCAGAGCAGTCCACTGTAATAACAGCATGTGTGAACGACCGCCGCTGGCGGGAGCTGTCCACGGCGGTGGGGCAAAGCCCGGCTTTTGCGGTCTGCTGCTAAAAGCAGTGGGTGCGAGTGTGCATCTCTAGCGGGAGCTGTCCACAGCGGTGGGTGCAGAGCTCCGGCTTAGAGCAGTCCACTGTAATAGCAGCATGTGTGAACGACCGCCGCTGGCGGGAGCTGTCCACGGCGGTGGGTGCAAAGCTCCGACTTTTTGCGGTCTGCTGCTAGAAGCAGTGGGTGCGAGTGTGCGTCTCTAGCGGAGCGGTCCACGGCGGTGGGTGCAGGGCTCGCTTAGAGCAGTCCACTGTAATAGCAGCTGTGTGAATGACCGTCTCTGGCGGAGCTGCCACGGCGGTGGGTGCAGAGCCCGGCTTGCGGTCTGCTGCTAGAAGCAGTGGGTGCAAGTGTGCGTCTCTGGCGGAGTGGACCACGGGCGGTGGGTGCAATGCTCCTGCCTGCGTTGGCCACTGCGTGGCAAGTTTGTATACCGTCATCTACGGCGGGAGCGGTCCACGGCGGTGAGTGCAATGCTCCTGCCTGTGTTGGCCACCGCGTGGCGGGTTTGTATACCATCATCTACGGCGGGAGCGTCCACAGCAGTGGGTGCAATGCTCCTGCCTGTGTTGGCCACCGCGCGGTGGCGGTTTGTATGCGCCGTCATCCACGGGCGGAGTGGTCCACGGCGGTGGGTGCAATGCTCCTGCCTGTGTTGGCCACTGCGGTGGCAGGTTTTGTATACCGTCATCTACAGCGGAGCAGTCCACGGCAGTGGGTGCAATGCTCCTGCCTGTGTTGGCTACCGCGGTGGCGGGTTTGTATATTGGCGTGTACAGCGGAGCGGTCCACGGCGGTGGGTGCAATGCTCCTGTCTGTGTTGGCCACTGTGGTGGCAGGTTTTGTGTGCTATTGTGCACGGCGGAGCGGTCCACAGCGGTGGGTGCAATGCTCCTGCCTGTGTTGGCCACTGCGGTGGCAGGTTTGTATACCATGATCTACAACGGAGCGGTCCACGACGGTGGGTGCAATGCTCCAGCCTGTGTTGGCCGCTGCGGTGGCAGGTTTTGTATACTGTCGTGAACAGCGGAGCGTCCATGGCGGTGGGTGCAGTACTCTAGCTAGAGTGGTCCGCTGTTAAGGCGGTGGGAGTGTATTAGCATCTACGGCGGAGCGGTCCACGGCGGTGGGTGCAGTGCTCCTGCTTGTTTTGGCCACCGCGGTGGCAGGTTTGTATAGGGTCATCTACGGCGGGAGTGGTCCATGGCGGTGGGTGCGATGCTCCTGCTTGAGCTGGCTACTGCAGTGGCGAATTTTGTATATGGTCATTTGCTGCGGAGCGGTCCACGGCGGTGGATGCGATGCTCCTGCTTGGCATTGCCACTCCTGTGGCAGATTTTGTATACGAACGTCTATAGCGGAGTGGTCCATGGCGGTGGGTGCGATGCTCCTGCTTGAGCCGGCCACTGCAGTGGCGAATTTGTATATGGTCGCTTGCTGCGGAGCGTCCACGGCGGTGGATGCGATGTTCTGCTTGGCATTGCCACTCCTGTGGCAGATTTTGTATCTACGAACGTCTATAGCGGAGCTGACCAGGGCGGTGGGTGCAATGTTCCTGCTTGGTATGTCCACTGTGGTGGCAGATTTTGAATATGGCTGTTTATAGCGGGAGCCGTCCAGGGCGGTGGGTGCGATGTTCCTGCTTGGTGGTGGCCGCTGCGGTGGCGGATTTTGTATTTGGTCGATACAGCGAGAGCTGGCCGTTGTAGAAGGAGTGATGACGTGTTTGGGTGATTTCTGCGGGGTGGTAGGTTTGGAGTTCTGTTGGGACCGGTTAGGGTCTGGAGGGCTTTTTGATGAGTGACTGGTCTGAACGAATGTAGCTTTTGTATGCGTTAGAAGACCAGCGGCCGAGGGTTTGGATTTGCTGTTGGGAGAGACCTTTCTCTGCTGCAGTGGTGGCTGCCCCTATTCTGAAGGAATGTGTGGAGAAATTTTTTGATGGGATTCCGGAGTAAGATAGGACTGATTTGAGGTGCTTTTGGAACCAGAATCGAGATACGGGGTGGTTGGAATCATCTGTGAACAGAGGGTCGAGTGGAGTTTTAGTTTGGGATTTCCTGTATTGGAGGAAAGCTAGAAGTGTTTGAAGGAAAAGTAGGAGTTTGGAGGTTAAAAATATATATGAAATGCCCATTTTTGGTCTGGTCCGTTTTACTTTGTTTGATGAAAAAGGATACGGTTTCGTGGTCTCACGATAGATAGGTCGGAAATAGTGGGGTGAATATTTGGGTCGAATCTGGAGTTGACTGTAAATTCTGAACATCTGAGGAAACCGAAAAAGGCCAGAATGAACATTGCATCGAGAGTGCGAGCAGTATGGATAGAAGAGTAGCCTCTGCGGAGGGTGGATATGCATTTTGAGAGAATTTCGAGGTGATGGGCATCCTTGAGTCGGATCGAGGGATGCCTTCTTTGGATGCCCTTGATTAAAAGTGAAGTCTGAGCATTGGTTATTTGAGGTGAGGCGATGCCGTGGATGAGTTTATGGAAAACTGGATACCACTCAAGTAGCCCTTAATAGAACTGACTTGCAGGTTTTTGAGGTGTTAAGAAAGGAGATGAAAGAAGTGATGGATAGCAGGGAAAAATCAGGAATTGGAGGTTATACCTTGCCTGGAAATATTTAAAGCATTTCCAAGCGGTCAGGTAAGATTGCAGGGTTCTGTGAGAAACTGCTTGTAGGATTGAGTCGAGGGAGGCTTGAGGAGGGACCTTAAAGGATGGTTCGCTGGGATATTAGTTGTGAAAAGAGAAGCACCTGGGTTGCATAGGGTTCCGCTTCTGGTGCCAGCATCCTGGATTTCTGCAAGGATCTGTGCTTTGATGGAATTGGGGACGGGGTGGGGTCAAAGCGGTGTGCATTTGAGGGCATAGGAAGAGGGTTAGCAGTGGATACTGAGAAAGGGTGGTGGGCGATGGGAGAGTTGGCGGGGGTAACTCATGGGAGCTACTTGTGGGGGTGGGTTGGAGCTCACGCATGCTATGGCAGGGGATCTAGGGGAAAAGAGTGGAAAAGATAGGAGGTAAAGAAGAATAGGTGTGTGAAGATGGTGGGGTCTTGAACCTGGGTTCAGACTGGTAGCAGAAAAATAGGGGAGGGAGGAGGAATAGGAGGTGGTACGGCTGGGATCGCCAGTGGAGGCATCTGTGTGCCTGTGCTGGCACCTATGGCTGGCTGGGCTGTGGGAACAGAAATGGACGAGTTAGGTCCTGGAGGAATAGGAGAAACTTGAGGCTGGTAAATAACGGACAGTGGATTGGGGGCTGGTTGCCAGGCATGGTCGGGAGAGACTTGGGCAGAGTACTGTTGGTGTGGGTTCAACTGATCCAATGAACAGAGTGGGTACAGGCTAGGCTGATGGCTTGTGGGGGCTGGAGCCGTGGTGCTTGCTGCTGCGTGGGTTGTTTGCTGGAAACTGGAGGAAGAGCTGCTGGTGTTTGGGTCCTGGGCTTTGCTAGCAGTAGCTGGGAGCCTTCTGCCGCCTCCTGGTGGGCGGAGGCTTAATA
Organism: Puntigrus tetrazona; assembly: GCF_018831695.1. Lineage (NCBI taxonomy): Eukaryota > Metazoa > Chordata > Actinopteri > Cypriniformes > Cyprinidae > Puntigrus > Puntigrus tetrazona. The sequence continues at coordinate 7,536,644 of NC_056709.1, forward strand.
CGTGGTGCAGATGCTGACTTCTGGTCTTCCCTGGGAGAATTACGGCTTCTTCTAGTTGTTTCCTTTCTTTTGGCTGGAGGAGAAATGTTTGGCGAAGCTGCGCCTGTTTGATAAGTCGAGTACAGCGAGAGAAGCTCGGCTTTGTTAGCGGGCGGAGAACGGAATGTTCGCGTTTGCAGTGCTTGACGCAAAGCGGAATTGTCCATTTTGTTGCGGATGGAGCGGAAGAAAAGGCTGCACGGTAGGGAGAAGCTGGGGAAGCTTGAGGACGTCTGGCAGGTGGAGGCGAACGTGATCTTAATCGCGTTGGCGAAAGGATAGTCACCGCGTTAGTTTTCTGCCTCTGGGCGAAGCGCGCGCTCGTTTGAAGTTCCGGGCGGGCGTTAGCGTGCTTGCTCAGCGGAGTCGTGGAGGGCTCGGTGTCCTCGATTTCGTGAGGTTTCTGGGCGATTGGTCTTGTTCGGACATGCTGGATACCATGCTCGGAAACGAGATATCGAGGTAAGAAGCTTTGTGCGTAATTTATAGTAGGCTTCTCTTGCTCTGGTTGGATAATTGCGTGATTAGGAAACGAGAAGCCAGCCGCGTTAATTATCAGTGCATGCTCCTCCCGAAATTTGTTTATAGCTAAACATCATTTGTTAAAAAAATGAAAATAATATTCAAATTAGTGTTATACAAAATTAAATTCACAATTGATGGTTGACCGTAAACTAAATTCAGTTGAACCATTTTTATTGTTCGTGATCTCTCCATAGACCTTTTTACACGTTTATACAGTCACGCGTTATCTTTTATTTATCTATTATATAGCAATGCTCGAACGCTGTAACAAGATGCTGAATTATGAGCAATGATGAGCCTGACATATGTGATGCCGTGCTTTGACTTAATTACAATTCCACATGACACGACGAGCCGATATAAAGCTAAAACGGCTCGCTCGCTCTCACCCATCTGTCAGGCGCGTACAGAACTCATCGGGGCATAACTCCATCTCCATAGCAGACAGACTGAGCGCGCGGCACAGAGACATCTTAATGTTTCCGAGAGCCTCCCGTCCCCCCGCAGAGCTCCCCCCTCCACACACCACTCAATCCACAGTTAAGATATCTTGTTAGTAGATAACAAGCGGTCTCTGCTGGGATTTCCATAGGCACACTTTTATTCCACCAGAGGATGTCTTTCCGGGCTGCGTGAAGTGTGGAAGGAAAGAAAGCGGGGGAAAAAATAAAAAAAAAGAGCTTGCTGTCAATTATCTTCCCTCCACCAAGCTCCAGGAGGAAGAGAGCGGGTAATGCTGGGTCCTGAGCTGCGGGCTGTCCATCAAGGCCCGACTCGAGCCGGCTCTGCCGGGCCTGAAAAATGGATGGGAGCAGAGCGAGGCAAAAGGTACAGTGAGTCACAGAAGACGCTGGGAGAGGGAAAAAAAAAGAAGAGCCTGTCCTTTTGACTTGCTTTAAAGGTGTCTGCGTCTGCAGCTGTTACAGCTGCTGAGAAATTGACTTTTACATTTATGTGGATGATATTCATAACTTGCGCTCTGCGCCGTTTGTCTGCATTGTTGATACTTTGAATACCTTTATTTATTTGAGAATTCTGATATTTTTCTAAACGGACAAAGTTTTCACGACAAAGTTTTGTTATCTTTATTGAAATCTAAATTTGCATATTTTTGTTATTGTGCATTATAGTGTTGTGAAGCAGAAATTAAATTGTAAAAATGATCACTTTAAATTTGAAGTGTTCCATTCAACAAAATGGAATAGAATTTAAAATACTGGTACTGATGAAGAATTATTGGTAACACTTTATTTTATGCATACACCTATTGGTTGCTTATTAGCGTGCACATTACTAGAATATTAGCCATTTATGAGTAGTAATTATGCACATATTAATGCCTTTTTCTACATCCCTTATCATAACTAAATAACTGCTGCACTAACTGTCAATAAGAAGCAAATTATGAATTTATTGAGAGAAAGTTACTTATTCTAAAGTCTTACCGTATTATTATTTTACATATTACATACATATTATATTATATATATATATATATATATTATTTTTTTATTTTTACAACAAATCCACAATGTTAAATTACATCTATTTTCTATTTTTAATGTGCACTAGTTACTCAGATATACAAATGAACTACAATATGTTCAAAATCAATTAATGTTACTAATGCAATTTATTTTGAATGACTAAATGATTCATGCATATCGTATATAATTACATGAATTAATGTGGATACTTGTATATTCATTTTAATGCCTATAATTATAACTGGTGTGGATAATTGCAGTTGTTTATTGTTTTTTTTTCATGTACAGGTTGGGCAGAGTGAAGCTGTCAAAACGAGTCTCTAAGAAGAGAATAGTGAGATATGAACTAACGCTTCTGGTAAGTGAGTTTTTTACTTACTTGTGTATAACTCTAAAATAAAAAAAGAGCGAAGAAACAGCTCTTTTCCAACATTTTAGCTAATTTTGACCCCAAAAAGAAAACCATTACTTATTTGTCAAATCAGGATTATGAAGAAAAAACAGTGGAAAACCTTACTGTTAAGGCGTAAAAAGTTTAATTGAACTCTATTACACAGTTCTTCCATGTTTTTGATCTTGGTCATCTTAAATCATTTAAAGTCTGTGCATTTAATTTGTAGTCTATCTAAAGTAGGTTTTGATAAATAATAAAAGATAAAAGATCAGGCAAGAGCAGAGAGCAATTTGGATCATGATAAAACCTGCTTGTCATTTAATAATCAGACAAAGCGTTTTCATATTTTTTTTTCTTTAAACCTTTCATAGTGTGCGTCCTCAGAAAAAAAAGTGCTGCAATACTAGCAAAATCTACTCCCATAATGTTTTTTCGACAACTTTAATTAATAATCAATGCAGATTACTTATTTATTGTTTATTTATTTAGCCATTTTTAATGGTATGATGAAAACCGCAAAAAAAAAAATAAAATAAAAAAATATATATATATTGACTTGATGTTTTCCCGACTGCAATTTTTCCACCGCTCTACGCTTTTCCCGGCCAATTATTATTCTGAAACAAATCCAGCAGTCCGTCAGGTGCCAAATGACCGAAATGTGAACCCGATTCATTACTGATACTGCATCTAAAATTAAGCAACTGCTTATAGGCTTTATAATAAGAGGGCAACACTGAACCCTTTTCTTTTATGCGTGCTGACTCCCAAGAGCACTGGAGTATCAATGCTGTACAAACCAATTAATTCATACGGAATCTCTCTGAGAATTTATGGACTAGGATGACTTCATCATTGCTTATAATTACTTTCATAGCCCTTTGGTTACTTCTAAATGAGGCAAAACCAGAGAAAATAAAGTGCCGTGTGTGTCAGCCTGGGACAGGAAAGATGTACTGTCTTACACGACTGAGCCGAGCGCGGTCCTTATAGCGAAAGTAGCATTAAAGCGCTAATGCATAGATTTGGAAACTTTACTCTGCCCTTGTCAAAACAAAACCAGAGGCAATCGGTCTCGCCGGTGTCCAATCTCGCATGCGCAACACTTCATTGAGGTATTTAATGCATGCCGCCGACTCTATAGATCGTGTCGCTTTTGCGTTTAAGCGAACGTAGCATATGTTAGCAGGCACGCTAAGCTTGTTTTTTCCGCCCGAGGGTCGCTTCTGAGATTCCCAATACGCCGTGGAAGAACAGATTTGATTTAAAGACTCGCTTTTAATTCGTGAAGTGGAAAAAAAAAAACACATTGCCCTCGAGATAACAGAGGACATATAGGAACGCCGCTTCCTGCAAATTGAACGTCGCCTGTTTTAACACAGTTGTCCTCTTCGACAAACTTTTGGCTTCCGGCTACGTAAAAGACAATACAAACAAGATTACAAGACGGAGCCCGGCTTTGAATCCTCTGAAGTTGACACAGAACCTTACCCGACTTCCCTCAAGGTTCAGACGACACATCGACGCAGGCGAAATAGAGCTGGTGGGTTAATTATTTCATCGAGCAGATGTTAAACTTTCGTGCTCTGGGTTTTATATAATTCTTTTTTATCTCGCGAATCCCTGTAGTGTAATTACAGCGGTAAAAGCGTTTACTCATTAGCATAGTTATGCAATCTGAACTAATGAACTGTGCTGGAATCGCATGGAAAGAGAGAGTATATGCACTTCTGATGACGTGCTTCTGGTTTTGTAAGAGATTACAGACGCTCACGTATTCGTGCAGAAACAGACTGAATCATTAGTTCATTCATCAAAGACATGTTCTCATTAATTACAGGTTGTAGTGACTGCGTCTGTCAAGCAACAAACTAAGCATTAAACAAGGTCTAAACTAGGGGATTTACCCTAAAGAGCGCATATAAGTCCCCCTAAGGTGCATTTTAGTGTCTTAATGGTACACTGGTAAAATGTACCTCCTGGAAATTGCTTTGTGGTTAGTGTCCTCCGTCCTCCACCCAATGCTTTCCTGCCATCTATTTACTGTTCTATTCTAATAAAAGGCATAAAAGCCCATAAAGATTCATTTAAATAAAGGGTACCGTCGATTGTTTGTGCCACATCATGGTCTAACTAGGTTATATTTGGGTATAAAAAATATATCAGTATCAGTTATTTAAACTTATAGGCAGATATTGGCTGAACAAATCAGGCAAATTGGATTCTTAGTTGACATTTAGATTACATTTGCCGCTTAATGCTTTCTAAATATTTTCATTGTCTTCATGCTAATAATTTAATAATATTTTTAACACGACTACTACTATTACTACTACTAATAATAAATGAGATTTATATCTTTAAAAAAATTCAATTTATTGAGTCAAAAATAATATAGACTTAACTCAATTACTGGTAAATTATTGTTTACTTAAAGTGATAAAGAAATATTTTATATATTATAATTTGTAAACAATTTTTATTTAGTAAGTGTTAAATAATATATGTGTTATTAATATATAAAATTACATTTAAAATATTTTAAAATAAAAAAATGTCTATGTATATATCTGTCTGTCTATCTATCTATCTATCTATCTATCTATCTATCTATCTATCTATCTATCTATCTATCTATCTATCTATCTATCTGTCTGTCTGTCTGTCTGTCTGTCTGTCTGTCTGTCTGTCTATATCCCATTTTTGAGTGAACTATGCCTTTAACAATTAATTCCTATTACAGACACATGAAAAGAAGGAAAATTATGCTAAGGACGTCTCAGGGATACATATAGAAATGTTGATACTGCTGAATATTCCTGCAGCGCTGGGGTTTCCTATGAATAGTTATTTCATGTGCTGAATATTTGCATGCATGAATATGGTGAATCTGTGTTTGTCTTAACTTCCCGTGACCTCCTGTGCTCATTTACTGCAATCCATCTCCAATCTCAGCTCCTCGGGAATCGTTAAACACGACTCCGAAGGATTCCATGCTACGAATATCTCCCGTCAGCTCACGGTACGTCCCACAGCAAAACCACATTTCCATCATTGAAAGCTCTCTCTCTGGGCACGTCAGAGTCCAGTCGATACAGACGTAGAGAAAAGCAGTGGCCTGTCATTGTCGTGCTGTGCTTCTGACAGTCCTTAACACTCAAATGGACGACCCCCGTCTGGAATAAAGACCCGTGGCACTCGCAGCATTGGTGTGTCACTGTCTGGCGGCCAGATCAGCTGGGTGTCAGGTCTTGTCAGCGATCTGGCGCTGGGGATAAGAACGCACGAGTAGAGAAAGCAACACTATCCATGAGATGTGCCTGCTGCCTGCTCCCCAGACACTGTCATGGTGCATTTGCCAAGCAGCTTAAACACAGGACACAAGTTGTGCAACGAATTGAGGCCAATGAGATGGATGATGAACAATAGTTTTTTAGAGTCAACACAAAAGCCTCTTTGCTTCCGTAATCTAATGCGCAGTGGCCCCAAAAAGAATTTGGACACTTTTGGATGCTTAATAATGCATGAAACTTTACATCGCTGTGTCCCATCGTAAGGACACATGGTTTCTCCTGCCGTTGCTGTTCTGACGACACACAGCTCTATCTGTCATTTCAACCAGATGATCCAATGAAAAACAACCAGAAAAATATGTACCTCTGTGCACTTTTTGTGCGACACTGCAACAAATGTTTGAACTGTCCACTGAGGGGTGCTAAAACACCGGTTCTGTATATGAACCCTGGCACTTTTTATTATGTTGGTATGTATAGCGGTGGTTCAGTATTGAGATGTCCATAGACTGTTGCTAATGAGTTAGCGTCACGGCGTGGTTTGGTGTGAAGGAGCACTTGAGGAGAATAAACGAACTTAAACAGTTTTAATTCTCTTCAAACGGACAAAATAATAATATACAGGTAGGCAGGCAGACAGGCCGAACATAAACCACACGTATAAACCTCGACGATCGGACAAAGGTGAACTCAAACACACAGGACTTAAATATACAACATAAATACTTAAACTACACACAGCTGAACACAATATGACAATTAACTAAAAGTGGGTCACACGGATCACATGGCACACGACAAAAAAACACACCAAAATGGAGTCCACGTGTAACAGTTAGATAATGTTAGTGCTCTGTCATGTTGGAAATATGCCCCACACCAAATCCAACCTCAAACCTACCAGATAGTGTTAACAAATAGAGAACAATATATATAAACACATTTGTTGATGCAACCGTGCTATTTCAGTTCCTTTTAGACAGATTTGAACTGTTTTGTTGAACTGTATTTACACGGGATTTGAACTGGAGCTCCTTGACTCTCAAGTACATCTCTGTGCTCCACGAGCTACCGAACAAACCTACCGTCTATGAAACCCATAGATATGAAGCTGGATATGTGCGATGCCAATGTTCAAAAGCATCCGTTTTCAAATATCCCAGCATGCTAATATTGTTTTGAAGTCATAACATGATATTCTTCGCATATTTGTGCGAATATTATTCTTTATGAAATCGAAACCCTGTTTTTCCAAATTTTAGTGAAAAGGAATAAAAATAGTTTTACTGTCTCTAGTGTTCATTTCTTTTGGAAACTGCAGTTATATGTCCTTATTGATGCATATTTTGTGTCTCGCCAATGTACGTTTATGCCATGAGACCAGGTAGATGGAAAACATCACCTACAGCTCAACCTGGCAAAGACGTAGCTTCTCTGCCATGCCAACTCTACAGCATGATTTTACCATCAAGGTAGGGTCATCAATAAATAACTCCATCACGCGATGAAAAATCTTGGTGTAATCTTTGACGACCAGCTAACTTTTAAAGACCACATATCAAAAACTACTTGATCTTGCAGGTTTGATCTGGCTCTTCTTACAGAGCCAATGAAAGTCTCTTACAACTTCTTGTCCATGCCCTTGTCATTTCTAGGCTGGACTACTGCAGTGCTCTCCTGGCTGAACTTCCTGCAAGCACAATCAAACCTCTACAAATGATTCAGAATGCAGGGGCACGCAAAAGAGTCCATGTTACACCTCTCTTTATCTCCCAGCTCTGACTCACAATTCCAGCTCGCATCAAGTTCAAGACACTGGTGCTTGCATATAGAACAGCCACAGGCTCAGCACCTGCCTACTTCCACTCATTTTTAAGAATCTACATCACCTCCAGAAGCCTGAGATCTGTGAATGATCGACGCCTTTATGGTACCATCACAGAGAGGATCAAAATCACTTTCCAGAACGTTTTCATTCACAGCTCTACCCTCAATTTTTGAGGAATGCTGCCAGTTAAATAGGGCTGCTCATATAACTAACACCAATAACTTGAAGGTATTGGTATTTTCTCACTTTTTCAAATACCTATTTTTTAATACTTTGCTTTCAAAATACATTTAATGTATGAATTGTGCTTAAAAAACCTACCTGTTATGATAACTTGAAATATGACTAGACAATGACCTTGAAATTAATAATATATATGAAAGTATAAAACAACTTTTTTGAGTATTTTTCACTACTTCATAAATTTTGCCTTTAATTCAGTGTTTCAATGCGTTGTTTGCCATTTGGCACAGTTTGTACCTGTGGTAATAAACTTTTAGCAAGTAGCAATACTGTGCAGGATCTCATTTTTTTGTTTTATTTTGTTTTTATACTCTTCTTCTCACACACCTATCATTTCATTCAGGTGTGTTGAGTTTGTGAAATTTACTAGTTTATGAATGAAAAAGTGTTTAAAATAAATCCTTCACCATTTTTTCAATGCTTGTATATAGTTAATAATAAATGATACATGTAATATATATGTATTTTAGACAAACTTTTTTTCTGTAGTTGAAATACCAGGAATAAGACAGTAAACTGAGTTCATTTTGATTTAACGATTACCTAATAATGGTTGGATTTTGACCTCTTCTGTCTCAAACAGAAACGCAGTTTAGCATATCATCTAAATCTCCTTCCTTCTCCAGCCTTCAACGTGTCCAGTAACATACGTCACCTATTCAAATTTCCAGTCGGTGCACGGCGTGCTTGTACACTCACTGAGGTTTTGTGTTGCTTCTCTTACAGTAGTGGAAAGCCGGCGGACTCCTATCTTCAGCATTAGAGCTGGGAACAGAGATAAGCTGCTCTAAAACGCAGAGACAGATCGTCAGAGCTGCTCGTTGTTGTGAAAGATTAGGAACACCCATCCTCAGAGCCAAGCAAAGCTTTCATTTGTCCGCTGCGCTCGACCAGGGCCCCTTTCTCCCACTTGCAATTTCAACATTTGAGAAAAGTTCTGATTATAGCTGCCCAGGGTTTTTCTTTATCTTTTTGTTTCTGCAGCATGGGATAGAGGGGAAGAAAGGTCCTAATAATTGCAACTGGGCCGCTTTAATTATGCCAGGACGTTTGGCAGAGAATTCATAACATGCCTCGGTCTTTTCAAGGTTTCAACAATAAAAACAAGGATTCCTGTTTAATTGTTTTCCGAGTGGGAAGCGTATTCATTAGCCATCCGCATTCATTATATCCACACCTACAGCGCAAAATGCAATTTGAACCTCAAGATACAGAACAGATATTCAGAAATGGTCAATTTTATTCCTTTCAACCTCGAATAATACGATCTCTCACTGCATTAGAAATCATAAGATGATGATATCAAAGCTCTCTTAACTTTCCCACCTGGTATGCCACAATTACTCAACACGAGTGCTGCATCTAAGCTTTATTCTCCCCAACAGACCGTAATCTAATGTTTCGTCTCCACACCAGCTTATGGGCCAGCAACAGCTGGTCATATCACCTTGCTCCATCTGCCAAATGATGCTGGCTACCGCCATTCCTGCCCAAAAGACCTTGGGCATTATTCTGTCTTTCAATGTTTACGTACATAACGGTATTTATGAGCGCTTGGCGCCGTCTCAGATCAGCAGTTTTGTGGCTGACTCCCCATTCAAATTCCTTTAGCTAAGATGTTTGTCAGCTTCTGTGTTTTTTTGGAGATTATGCTTAAGTTACTTTAGCTTCTGAAAGTTATAGGTGATTTTTGGAACCAATTAAAATGATTATTATTAGCATGTGTTTAATAAGTCTTCTGGTTCTTTTACAAGATGTAATAGTTCATATAAAGCAATTTAGTCGTGTTACATTAATATGCATCATCACAGCACTGGTTCTTGGATGTTTCGTAACTTATGTGCCAAGTTTAATATGATATTTTAAAGAGTTTGAGTGAATCTGAAGAACATAGTTTGTTCTGTTCTTTGGTGTTCATTTTATTTGAATGTGTGCTTGTTAAAAATTGGCATGTTTCCATGGTATCTTTATTTGTGCTGTCATTTGCAGCATGTAAAAAAAAAAAAAATCAATAGAGATTCTTCGGATCTGGATATTCTTCAAAGCATCTCCCTTTGAGGTCCAAGGAAGATATAAAAACAGCGGTTTGGAACAAAATAATAATTTGTTGATAATAATTTGAATAATTGATTTTTGCATTATTTTTAGTCATTTCTCAAACATATCTTGAATCGAGTCAATATCTGGATACATTATTGTTTAATGCTGCATTTAACTCTAATTTTAATTGATATTTTAAATGAGAATATACAAAATTAAGTGCAAAAAGGTTACAGTATTCAGTATTTTCAAAATCTCTCGCTTATGAGAATGTTTTACATTTTGTCAAATTAACTTCTCATGCTGTTTTTCATACTAATTATTCATATTTATGAAACTTTTGTACTTTTCATGAAATATTAACAAATATTAACAATATGAACATGAAAATACAAAAACTTTTGTTGAATTTAATGTCTGTTATGCAGTGTATTCTATTTACATATGCTATTGTCAGCAATATTAAAAATTATTTCTCTTTTTTTTTGTTTTATGTTATGCCATGTTCATTTATTTTAGTCTATAGTCTAATTTCAGTCGGTGAACATAAACGTAATACAAAATTAAGTATAAAAAGCTAATACTCAAATACAGTAATATATATATTAATATTTATATGTAAATCCTGTAGCCGCTGTCTGTGTTTTTCAGTGTTTTTTCTCTCTCACCCTTCATGAACAAACATTTTTGTCAGTTATTTTGTCGCTAAGATTCACGAATCCTCCCTTCCCTGATTTGAACCTGCGGCGTTTAAGTTACAGTCCTGAGGTTTTAACCAATAAGCCTCATGACCGCAAGCGTCCGTTAAAGACTTGCCTCTTCGACAACCCCAGTTGAGTCTAATGAGTGATAACCATGACAATGCAAGTAATTAGAGAATGATGAGACATCAAAGACTTGCTTCAAAGGCTTTCGCGAGCGATTTGGAGGATGGCGCTTTGGGCGCTCGAGATGGATATCACACGGATGAGTCTCGCATCTGTCTCAGCTGCGCCAGCTGACGCAAGCCGTGTTTCTCAGAATAACCCTGACAGCTCAGCTCCATCCCGACACGCGTGTGCCACCGAGGAGGAGAAACAATGTTTCTCAACCAGCTAATTGTTTTGGACTGGTGTGCATGCTAAAGTTCGAACTCGCGTGCCGTCAGAGACTTGATTTGAAGAACAGAAATGTAACCCGTGTTCTTTCCCGGAGTTCCTCTAGCATGGGCGCTCCGACCCGTCCGGCATAAACACGCGTGAAATCTTTCCATTTGACCCTTCAAGGCCGCGTTCCACTAGACCTGTCATATGAAAGACTCCTCAAATATTCCCATGTCGGAAAGGGTTGTCTTATCGGTGCAGAGGCTATTCTACAGTTCATGGGCCGTGTGACACTGTGTCTAAGGTTCTCATTTTCCTCTCACTTAAAGCAGCGCTGCAGTGACGTCCCTGGTGGGTCCAGTCAGGGGAAAGCTGTCTGCTCCGAGGCCGGGGGTCGGCAGCTCCTTCAGACCACAACTGCCAGAACGCAATAGGGAAATGGCAACCCAGACGCGCGCCTGACTGAATACGCAATGAAGACGGCTGTGAGAAAGACATATATGTCAGACATTCGGGGATGTTTAAAAACAAGCCGGATGAATGTGACCGATTACGCCTGTCGGACGTGGACTAGTTTACTTTAACATCGAAAAATCCCTTTAGTCGGTGATGTTAAGGAAGTAGAATTAAGAACTCAATTCTGACACGACTAAAAGAAAAAAACACGGATCCCTAGAGAGAGCGTGATGTATGTCAGAAGTTGCGAGGGAAAGTTAACCCGAGAGAAATGGCATTGCTCTTGGGTTTGCTCAAGGAGTTTTATTTTAAAGAGTAGATGCTGAGATTTAATAATAGGCACGATAAAGCTGCAAAGTGAAACGGTTAGATCTTAATGCGGGTTAGTGCCGTATTTTGTTTTATGTGGATAGAAACGAGGCTGTGAGAGCACGGACTGCATAAATCCATAAATGTATGGAGTTTTTGTCTGCTAATAGACTTAGAAAGATGCTTGAACTGAACGATCTGTTGGCTAAGAATCAGTAGAAGTCATTGAACACATTTACTTCTATCCATCAAAGCCTCATTTTTAGTATTAAAACTTACACTAACATATAAGTGTAGCGAACAGTTCTCACTATTAACTTATTGGCATGTCTATTATTAATATATTGTCCTATATTCTATATGGCCATATTTAACCTCCCTAATCCTGCCCAAGTGGCAAATTAGGAGGTTGAGATTTTAAAGATTTTAAAATAATTTGATTTTAAAGTAAAGTGTGACCAATCTTATTGCGAAGACAAAGGTCTATAGCATAGGTTCAATGTAAAAAAAAAGGTTTTGCCTGGAAATTTAATTGTAGGTTTTACAGATTTAACATAGCGTGCAAAGAAAAAGGAAAGACTGAAATAATATACTGAAGTCAGTTTCGATCACCTTAAAACACAGACTGGGAATCAGATAGAAAGAAGGCAAGCCTACACATAATATGGAGATTTTATATAAATAAATAAATATTACAATGCATTTCTGTAGCCTTGGCTGATTTAAAAAAAAATAGAAATCGTCAGCTCTTGAAATGGGTCGTTCAGACATTACCTGAGAATGAGGTGCACTCATTTAAAGACGTAGATTCACCTAAAATGGTGCGTAGATTCAGTGGAGTAATGCCGTTGAACTACATTTATGGAGTAAACTATTTGCTAAAATAATCATGACGTTAACAGCAATGCTGAAACACAATGTGCTACTGTAGGAAACACTGCGTTTTCTTGGAGAATCATCCATTGTCAGTAATTTTGTCGAGGAAAATAAAACCTTATGATAACTGTTGTGCGTCTCTGATCAACATACTGAGGTGTTTTGTTACTGAATCCACGTTTTTAAATAAATTAAGTAAATCGTTGATTTAGTGAATCATTCATACGGCAGTTGCTTCATTTCTGAATGAATCAGCCGTTTGAAGGAATCGATTGAATCAATGATTCACTTATTAAGATAGGGATTTGCCACCACCTACGGGCACGTTTAGTTTTATAATTAGAGTATCTCTACTTTTTTAATATAATTCATAGAAATTACATAGAAATTGTTGATATAACCACCTCTTAAAATATGTACGAATTCCTGTGAGATTGGGCGGATATTTCAGCTGCTTTTAATGTATTAATTTTTTATCTAAACAAACACAACGATAACTATTATCTTTAAAGATATCTTTGTCTTTAATCAGCGCGTGATGTGCATAATAATTGATTAAATTAATTTGAGATTCATTTGATTAATCAGCACATTGAGTAACTAAATAATAAAAAAAAATCGCTTGACAGCCCTATTTAAAACATTAAAAATACCCCTACCCTGATGGTCACAGCAAAAGACATAACATCAACAAATAGGGCATAACAAATGCTATTTAAAAAAAAGGGTCAAAATACAAAAAAATAAATAAATGTTTGTCATATTCTTTTTGGGATCCAAAATATTTAAAAGCTAACCAATCAGAGCTACATTTCCCAAAAGCATCATAAGCCTAAGTACATCATAGCCCCTTTAAAAACCAATGGAGCTTGCAATGCTTTTGGGAAACGCAGCCCAGGACTCCCTGTTCTCTTTGCCCACCAGCAGACCCAACTTTTGTATGAAGGGGAGCTCAATCACCCTAGCCGAATCCGAAAGCGTTTTTGCCTCTAGTTGCCATGGCAGCATCGCATCCAAAACCATTTTGTGTTCAGCTGACACGAAAATCAATGTGAAAAGTTGCTTCTCTCGCTCCTTCCTACCCGACAGTGCATCATATCATCGCCTCCATAAAAAGTTCTTTTCATTTACAGGTGATGAAACGAAGGGCAAAATAAAGAACGGCGACCGCTCCTAAATCCGGTGCAGCAGACGTCAAATCTCCAGCCTTAAGTATTTATCACCACAAATACCGATATGAAGTGATTTCAACAAATAGCTCTTTGTCATATGCCCCACATTATCCTTGCCAGCGTTGTAAAATCCTGGCGTACTACATCATGGATTCCCCTTTACTCCAACTCAGCCACTTTTACTCCCTTTATTCACCTCCTGTACCCATTTTTATATATAAATTTCCCCTCCCTCTTTAGTTTTTATATATTTCCCCATCTTTTCCTCACGTTAATAGCCTTTAACATGGTACAGTGCTGCCCTGGTAACAAAGAGAAGCTTCCTCAAGCCATTAATCACGATGACAAGTCCTTTGTTGTCAGTTAGCAGCTGTGCGCGGAGGAACATTACTCTTCTATTCTGGCCCGCGGTGCCGAGTCGGCCCGCTCTGCTCTTCTTTTCATGAGGAATCGGAAACTGGAGGGTCCAACCCCTGCTCGCTTATCAGCTGCTAATTGAACTCCCAGCTGTTAAGAAAATGGTCCCTGTGTGTATTTTCAGCCGAGTTTTGGCAGATATAGCAGCCTGGAGTGAACTCGGGAATGTCTGCCAGCCGCGCTAGTTTCTAAAGGTTAATAATTTGTTTTTGATGAAGGATGATGGCAAACTTTGAGTCGTGTGAAACAGTGTTTTAAATGACCGGCCCTCTGAGAATTCCCTGCGTGTCAACATCTCAACTTCATTTTTAGCTCTGGGGCTGTTTAGCAAAGCTCTTTGCCACGATAGTTATAGCTGTAGGCGTTAAAAAACGCTGGTCTGTGTAACAGCTGTTATTTACTCGCCTGTTGGCTGGTGATTTTATTTGAGGTAGCGAGCATTGCAGGTTTTAATTGCCAATTTTTGTATCTATGCCTAATTTAGTTCCCCCTTCTACAAAATTGCATGTGTGGGATATTCGTTGCATTAAGCCACCAAAAAGACCAAAAATTATTTTATGTCCTAATATTAGACATTTTATGTCCATGAAATTTATTTATTTACTTAAAGAAATTAAGTAATTAAGGAGCCATTATAGAGTTATTTCACCCAAAATTTAATTTCTGTCATAAATGATTCCCCCCTTAAGTTTTTTTCAAACCGATAAAACCTTCGTTCATATTCAGAACACAAAAGAAGATGTTTTTTTATGAAATCCAAGAGCCTGACCCCGCATTGACACCAACGCACCTGAGACGTTCTGTTCTTGTAAATTTAAAGTTGAATTTAAGGTTTTAATAACGTTCCTACTAACTTTCTGGGCCTATAATGTGTCAGTTGCATTGCTGTCTATACAGCGGCAGAAAGCTGAACAAAGTAAAAAAAAAGTAAAAAACTATACTTTCAAATAATCAAAAGTGACAGTGGAGACATTTATTCTCATAAATAAATTTTTCTGACACTGTGCTAATGGAAAAACTGATAGCATTTTAGTCTGTTCTGTTTAGTGAAATTGTTGCTTTTGTATGCATTGTGAATTATTGGTAAAAAAAAAAATTAAATTATAAAATATTTCTTTTACAATTTTTTTTGTAAGGCCATGATAATCACAGTGAATGTCATTTGTGTAATGACATTTCCTTAAAGCACTGCCTATTGTATATTATTTAACGAAAACATTTTCTATATACACTTGATGATTTTTGAATGGACATTTTTCTCAATTTACCCCATCGGAAGGGTAAATTAATTTCCGACTCTAGCTGGGGAACGAACAACCACCTTACTGTGTTGTAAAAAGCGAAAGCAAATTCTAGCTAGTTTGCAGTGAACTCAAATTGACCGCCGAGTGTTTCACCACCCAAAAGTGCAGCGCTCTAATTGGCCGTGACATGCGGTTAGCGCTCCAGGTTTCCTCCTACCCGCCATCAAACAGGCATGAAAAATAACCCCTAATGTGCAACAGAGCAACAAAACCAGCACGGCTATGTATAAACATGACTCACATTGCTGTTGTTTTGTCCTAACCACTGTTGTTGTGAAGATTAGGTCTGTGAAAAGCACCGCGCGGCATTAGCCCGCTACGCGCTAACTGTTGTCGTACTGCCAAAAGCCTGGAGTCAACGCGTGTCTCTGGAGCTGTGTTTGGAGCCGAGCGCCTCCAGATGAACTTTCCCTCACCCTGCCTCCCACAACTGCTGCGACTGCCACTAGCTCGCTTACAGGCCTCCTCTGAAAGTGACAAAAAGCCTCTGCTGTGCCGTGACGGGCCTTGTTCTGTCTGTCTCCTTGTCCACCCCATTTCCCATTCCCACTGTTTCCCTCACAAGATGGGAAGCATAAGTGTGTGCGCGTGTGTGTGTTTAAGACAGCGAGAGAGAGAATGAGAGAGAGCAGGGTGTCTCTGTCAGCTCAGCAGAAATCCCTCCCTAATGAAGTCCTTCCTGTCACCTATAGTGTCTGTTTACTTTGTTCTTCCTTTATTTTGCATAATATATGTGCATATAGGCTTGTTTGAGCGTGCATTTGAGTGTGTCTCGGCTCCAGCCATATGTGACTGAGATAACAAGTTCCACAAATTAATGATGCTGTCGTAAACAGATTTTTGGAGCCATGCTAAGTTCATATCATATAGTCTGCGTGTTTGGCTTCCTGAATATTGCATTATGTTAAGAAATATTTTGTGAATTTTTAGGCTGATGCTTGATCAGGTTTTTGTACCCCAAGAGGAAATCCTGGCGGTGCACCCTGTGGTTATGGTCACGAATGACACCTGATGATTTTTTTACTTTCGTTGGGGGAGGGACAGAGTTATAGTGAAAAAATGTCATGGAGAT
Source organism: Puntigrus tetrazona (assembly GCF_018831695.1). Taxonomy (NCBI): domain Eukaryota; kingdom Metazoa; phylum Chordata; class Actinopteri; order Cypriniformes; family Cyprinidae; genus Puntigrus; species Puntigrus tetrazona. The sequence goes on from NC_056709.1 coordinate 7,553,181, forward strand.
TGACTTGGAACCCACTAGAACACTCTAGCACCTGCATATCAACACCCTAAAAACACTCAGAACACATTAGCAACCACTTAGTATTGACATGAAATCATCATAGAAATAGCAAAACTGCACACAGAAACCACTCTGAACACATTAGCAACTGCATAATAATTGTCTTAAAAACACTCAGTTAAGCATATTAATTACACGGAAATGCATCAGTGACCTCAGAACAGCACCCAGGAATGTTTAGAACATCTTAGCAACTGCACAGCAACACCCTAATAGACACTTAGCACCTTAGCAACCACATAGCAATGACATGAAAACTATTTAGAACACCTTAGCAACTGCATAGCAACATCCTAATAGACCCTTAGCACCTTAGCAACCACATAGCAATGACATGAAAACTATTTAGAACACCTTAGCAACTGCATAGCAACACCCTAATAGACCCTTAGCACCTTAGCAACCACATAGCAATGACATGAAAACTATTTAGAATACCTTAGCAACTGCATAGCAGCATCCTGATAAACACTCAGATCAATGTTTTCATTCCATTTGGAACACTTTAGCAACTGTTATAGCAACACATTAATAAACATTTAGAACACCTTAGTAACCACATAGAAATACCATGAAAACATTCCGAATAATTGAATGCCTCAGAACCCATTTTGAACATCTTAGCAACTGCATAGCATCGCCATGATATCCATTTAGAACACATTTGCAACTGCATAGCAACATTCTAATAAACACTCAATTTTTTTTTCATAGCAACACCTTGGAAACCATTTGGAACACCTTAGCAACTGCATAGCAACCACACTTGAGTATTGTGGTTGGCAACTTTTTGCGTGGCAAACATCACTGACATTTCCATCAGAAATTGCAAAGCTGTTCTTGTGGAGGCTACGCGCTGCCAACGACATAGGCAACAAGTGACTAATTAACTCAGACAACACAAACATCATGCCTCCCTGTCTGCTTCATTAGCTTGACTCATTATTGAAGAGTTCACATGCTTAAGATCCTCTCTTGGGCTTTGGAGAGCCGTAATCGATAGGAAACAAGTCGGATAACCTCACATACCCCCTTGAACGGCTGAAACATGAACTGTGTTTCAGAACATGTTGATGCTTCTAATATCTCTGATATATAAGTAAATTTCTCAATTTTGACTCATGAGTCAAAATGGCAAGATATGAATCTGTCGTGACCTTTTTCTCATTTAAACCTTTTTAGTTCAAACCTTCACGAGGGTTGCCAGATTGAGGACGTGCAAAATGAATAAGCGCAGGTCACAGAAAAAGTGATGAGCCTTAAATTGTAAGTTGATGGGTTGATTTATTAATATTTCAATGTTTTTTCTTGTTTGTTTTGTTTTTAGATACGCTGTAAAAAAATATATAACGTTCTGGTAAAAAAAAAAAAAAAAAAAGGCAGCTGTGTTCTACCTTAAAATATAACATTTTAGGCTTTACAATTTTAACTTAAATTTACAGTTAAATACCGTAATTTCATTGACTGATATAATCTGTTTTGTACTATTGAAATACACTGGTACTGATAACTGCCAAATACAGGTGGTCATGAGAAAGTCACATGATCAACCAAAGCCCATTAAAACAGTTTTTAATGAGTAACATGCATAGAAGGTGCTCATTTCATTAAACTGAAATATGCAATAAACTTTAATTTAACAACATTACATGCAACATACAACCCTAATAAACGTAACTGACCAGAAAAACTATGAAAAACAATGATTTTAAAACCAAATTTTTAAATGCAATGCAGGGTATTAAATTTTTTCCCCAGTACATTTTACAGGAATTTACGGTTAACGATTAAACAGGTTTTTATATACCATTACAGTTTTTTTTCTGTTAAAATCGCTGTAATTTTTTTTACAGTGCAGTCATGCAGTCTTTAGGTCCTTTACGATCTGCTATCTCTGATCTCTAGTTTACACTGTTTCCCGATAACTGGCAACCCAGGGCCACAACGCACTATTGAAGTGGATCAATCCGATTAGATAAACTGACACTAGGCGTATAGACCAAAACAAAAACAGACATTTCGAAACGTATCGCTCGTTTTAAAGTCGAATAACTGTCTGTAGCGTAGTTTTTTCACAGAAACCAGCATGTGCGCTAAGCATGTTTCCAAAATAATCCTTTCATACAAATACGCACATCACAAGTTAGCTTTTTTTGAGAAGAATATATATCTGGCCTCGGAGTTAACTCTTTGCTCACTGGTTACGGGCTTTAGCATGCAGCGCTAGTTCTTCTTTATTCCCAAAAAGAACCGAAAGTTTCCAAGTTAACTTAATCTGAATAACTAGTTAAACTATAAGTGTGGTTCTGTCCTAAAAAAGCTAATTGAAACTGTCTTTCTTAACCTGGATGAATGAATATGAAAGCTGTGTGTCATCTCGGAGTGATTAATCATAATTAGGAAGCTATTTAGTGGTCATACTTCAAGTCTCTGCCTCTGATAAAGTGATAATTAACCCTAATCATCTTCTCTCTCAAGGAGCATCACCTTTATTATGACAAATATGAGGAAGTGGACAACTGGGATTACATCCAAAAACAAAACATAAAAAAACAAACAGCAGAAGGTAAGAGAATTAATAGTACCATATGAGCAGAGTCGAAATGATATTTTAACTGCAAAATATAGTTTTGTCAGCATTGCCCGCCACATTAGTGCCTAATAGAGCAGGTTAACCATATATCACATAAATATATAAAAATGTTATTATAAAAAGTAGTGTTGCTAAACAGTTCATTGCAATTGTGTCAAAATTAAAGTTTTTGTTCACATAATGTGTGTGTACTCTGTATATTTTAAATACATACACATGCCTGTATATTTAAGAAAAATATTGTTTATATATTAAATGCATTCATTTATAAATAATAATAAAAAAAATAATTCTATGAATATAAATATATTTATGTAAATACTGTACTGTTTATATACACACACAGTATAATTTATATTTTGTGATTAATTGCGATTAATTGTTTGACAGCACTAAAAAAGTTGTAAAGTACTTCATATTTATATAATATAATATTGACAGTAAATGCAAAAAGGTTATTAAAATGTTAATTGTTCGTACGTGTATATGTGCTTCATTAGCAATGAATAAGCACTATTAATCACATCCAAAATAAATGTTTTTGTACTGTGCATATTTATTATGAATATATAAATACACACAAAGAAAGAAAAATATATTACGTTTATATATTTAATCAATTTATATATTATAAAAATCACATGTACATTTTTATTTTATTTTTTAAAAATATACTGCATATGTGGGTCTTTATATACATATAGGTGCACACACATATATAAACGTAAACTTTTATTTTGAAAGCGATTAATCACGATTATTATTAATAATTAATCATATCTTATATTATCTTTAAATTACAAGCCGTTTTAAAATACATACACCTGCATTCGTCAAAACACCGTATCCTTTTTGAACAAAGATTGATTTGTGACAAAAAAATATATACTACATTAATCTGAACCTGTTTATAAATTGTTCAAACTCATGGAGTAAAAAGAAATATGCTTTTGTAGACGCGTTAGGCTCTTGGGTGTTAATTTTGAACCCCTTGCCTGAAAGTCTTCAGCGGCTCCGAATATTCAATTCCCAGGTGTGTCAGCCGAATCCAGGAGGGAGCAGACGAGCACACATGACTACACCGTATTTACAGTTTGTGAGGATTCTTCCCGAGTGCAGTGTCACGTTCAATAGAGCCGCCAGCTAATTTTCACAGTCTATGAGGAGGACGACCACATTAATCACTACTTTGAATTTTGAATCCTGGCACTTTCACGCAAGGCGGCTTTCCATGCCTTTGAGGGAGATAAGGCAATCTTTCACCATCTCTAATAGATGGGGGGAAAAAAAAAAAAAAAGAGAGAGGATGAAGCTGGATCGAAAAAGAGGGGCGAGGAGTTTGTCCACCCTTGATTTGATCCAATCAGCCTAGCGGACCATTCATTTACAAAATAGCCAAAAATGTATATTACCCATAAAAGCAACCTTAAGTGCTTGACGGACTCGCTGGAGAACGACTCTATGCAAATGTGCAAGACAATAAGATAAAAAAAAAAAAAAAATTACATAAGAGAAAATCTCTGAACTCGGAGAGATAAGCCACTTTCTGACTTTTCCCACTGACGGCTTATAGCTAAAAAAGAGAGAGAGGGACTCATTTGCTGTGATGTTTATTCTCATTTCAGCAACAAAAAGTTTCTCTTTATAACCGAACGTACAGTGAGAATACTCATTAATATGCATCAAAGAGAAAACGTAATAAAGCCGCGGAATAAATTCAGCTTATTTTCATAGACAGGTACGAGCAAGCCTTCTGCAAACAGTTTAGGTGGAATTAAAGCGGCGTGCATTGTGTTTTTTAATAATCTGGTTTTAAAAGATAGATCATGTAGCATTTTTGGGGCCTTTTTAATTGCTTTTTTGAAATAAAAGACTGGTAAAAGGTTATTTGCGTGACGGAATAAAAATTAACCACAGTGAATCATGTGGTGGATCTTTTCAGATGAAGCGAAGTTTGAAGAAGTTCTGAAGCGTTAAAGAATTCATTCTTTATCGAAAAACAAAGACTCGGGCCAAGATTCGTTTCTGACTGAAATGAGCTGAAGACAACATAATAAGATCGGCGGGCGGTAACCTGTCATAACCGTCGACGCACTTCATGCTTGGCCTCTAATGTGAGATGCTAGAGGTGTGTGATTTTTGCACAGGGCTAAACTTTGAATGTCACATTGATCGCGCTTTGCTGATTCGGGCTGTCAGGGTTGTAATTAATGTCGTTTTTAGATGTTCTCAAACTGTCATCGCCGTAAAAGTACAGATGTTCTGCATTGGATCTGTGACTTGCGGTGTATTTTTTACCACAGCGCCATTTATCTTTTAAAGGGCAGTTGACAGTCATATTAGCATTTTATGTTACGCACGTTGATGCTTGAGTTATGAAAAGTGGAGAATTGAGGTTTTGTAAATGGGGATTAAAAGATACTGCTTATGTAGAGCATATCATTAAAGAAACAATATAAATCAGATAGATTAAACTAAGCAGTATAAAAGAATAACAAGAAAAAGTACTTTTTAACATGTCTTTTGCTGTAAATACTGCATTGAAGAGTATATTGGTATTGCTTATGTATAGCAAATTATATAAAATTACTCATTGATAAGTAAAAACGTAAAAATATATTACAAATATAGTGATAACAGAAAATATAGTGACTTTTTTTCTTGTAAATACACAAATAATATATTTTAATAGTAAAATTTCAGTATTCAGCAGTGTATTAATGTCTTTGAAATATTGCTCATGTTCAGCAAATTATAAAAACAGATTAAACAAATATTTTTATTAAACAATAATGACTTCTAGTTACATAATTTAAAATATGACATTTTTAAATGCATTATATTGTAAATACAAATGTTGAAGAGTATATTAATACTGCTTATATATAGCAAAAAAAGAAAATGAATGACTAGTAAATAAATATCTAAAAATAAATAAAATATATACTGATGAAATAATAATGACTTCTCTTATAATGGGTTACATCGGTTTTTATTTTTAACGCACAAATTCAATATTTTAATAGGAAATTAACAAATTGTGTCTTTAAAATATTGATATATACAGGAAAGTATAAAACTTACATAAACGCTGTAATTAAATAAATTATTTAAAAAGTAATGTAGCAAAATTAAACAATAATGACGTCTAATCAATTCAATATTTTAAAGCATGACTGTATTTTCGTGTTTATCTGAGCAGGATCTTAGGGCCGTGCACAGATCTTTTGAGGGGCATGTGCTGTAACTGAAAACTGCTTTCAAGTGCTTAATGCCACAAATAATAGTCTCTTAAAAAAAACCTTGAAAAAAACCTTTTTATTTCATATCAATAACAATCATAATAACAATACAGATAATGTACAGAAGATTTCCAGGGTTTCTTTAAACCTAATTACAACAGCTATCTTCTGTGAGCCGTGTTTATGACTTCACTGTGATCCACTGCTCTATCTAAAGTTCAATAACTATATTACGTTGCAAGTTAAAGCACTGGGTTGAGTATTTGTGAAATATAATTTTAATAACTACGCCCAGCACAGTTCCAGTCAAAATAGAAGATTATGAGAAACTACAGCATACCTGGCAAAAACTCGATTCTGGACATTCTGGAGGACCATGAATGTTTTGTTTTGTTTTGTTTTACTTCAGTTCATTCTGTCGAGATAAAGGGGGTGGAGTTATGAGGTTTGCTGACAGTCTGAGCGGATTCAATTTTTAGTCAAGATTCAAGATTTTAGCCGTAAACTCCATGTAATATGTTTCATTGGCTAAATGTTTGGAGATCGAAAACAGAAAGACAGACACAAAAGGTGATTAATAGCATTGATTTGAAGGAGAGAAAAAAACACCACCAGCAAAAAGGGCCCCATCTGTGCACGTTCCTCCATCTTTGTTGGTTTTAGCTGGTTTAATCTGGTCTCCAGCTTGATCATTTGAGAACTGTGAAACCCTTGGAGAAACTTTAGCTAACAAACATCCTTGACCAGTTCAGGAGATCACACACAGGACCAGCTTAAACCAGCCTAGGTTTATTGATAATATAAACTAAAGAGCGCTTTTTTGAAATATGTGGTTTTCTCATGTTTTCAACAAACAATCTGTCTTTCCCAGCACTGAAATGAACTAAACTAAGAGACTCACACAGTAAACCAACTTATTCATTTCTTTGTTAAAGCCATTTGGCAAAAACGTGACTGAGCTCAAGTTATTTTTCCCCTAACATTGCATGTCTAGCACTAGCTTGTTTTGTGTGTCGTAGCGAATTCTGGTGATTTTTGTACCTTCGTCATGGTTAGCAGAGCTGCAGGGTTTCCCAATGTGATTAGCTTAAAATTGGCTCTGAATCCCGGCATGGAGAAAGTGATTTGCTGGTGCGTTTGAAGTTGGCGGCAATTTTAGGAAGCCTTTGAGTGGCTGTTTGAACTGCATTTGACCGTCCGTTCCATCCTTTCAGTGTTTGGTCTGGCGCTCGGGTGGTGTTTGATTAAAACTTCACATTAGCCTTTGATGAGAACAGGCTTCTTCTTTGTTGCGCACGCTCCATCTGGAGCTCCGGCAACCATACGGCTGCCATCTTCATTGTGACATGCTCACATGCCCTCCAGCCACTATAAGAGGGAGAGTTCGGCCAAAAATGACAAAAAACTTACTCTAATTCTAAACCCTTGTGAAGTGTCATTTTTTTTACTTTTTTTTGCATTATTGTTGTCATTACATCTTTTTAAGGAAAGGAATATTTCAGAATATGCCCGCCTCTCCTCTTTACTTTATATTTACTATTTTGTTTTTTACATTTTGCAATACTACTACTACTGTTAATATATATAATAATAATCATTTTATTTTATATTGAGTTTAGTATCAGATTTATCCTGGACCAGCTCTAAATATAATATATGGTTTGTATATATGGTTAAATATTTTACCCCCACTTTAAGTCACTATATTCAATAATAATAATAATAATAATAAATAATAATAATAATAATAATAATAATAATAATAATAATAATAATAATAGCAATAGTTTAGATAATGTATTTTCATATTTAATATATAGTATTTTTTGTAATATATAGTATCTTTTTGTTTCAAGACATTTTAAAGATTACGATTATTACATATAATATAATACAGTAATCTATTTTTGTATTAAAAAAGTATATGAATGCTCTTTTATGTGCAGTTATGACTGGAACTTTCAAACTTCAAAAAAGCAGAATAAAAGTCCATATAAGTCTTATGGTTATATGGTGGTTATAATAATTTAATTTAATTTAATTTAATTTAATTTAATTTAATTTAATTTAATTTAATTTTATTTAATTTTATTTTTTATATTTTATTTTATTTTGTATATTCATTTTCAAGTTTACAAACCTAGGATAGTCCTTTTCAAGTTTACAAACACCAGAAAAATCTTTGAAAAGTGTTTGCCTGCAAGGTTGTTTCAGAAAAAAAGAGCTAAGAGATGATGTAATGGCAACAAAAGAGAACAACAAGTCCTGCCAAAAACAGATGACGTAAGACAACAACGCATGCCATGATGCGTTAACACACAGCAGCATTTTGTTAATACAATATTTTTTCGTAAACTGCATTAATCGTATCTGTTTTCTAGACATGAGCGTGATTCATCATAATACTAATGACATTTATTAGGTTTCTCCATAAAGAGGTGAATCCATTAAACTACAGGCGCGTGCTGCTGCAGGTTTATATATAGCTCCGTGTAGTGACCCGCGCCATCTGCCGCCACACAGTGCCACAAAATGGCAGGCCGCGGGGAAGCCAGGCATCCGCCCGAGCGTCCATCACTCTCCCCGGCAGTGCCTCTCGTGCTGCAGCGTGCTGGAGTTTATCAGACGTCCCGAATCACAGCGCATCAGGAGGCGGGACGTTTGACTGCTTGCTGCTTGAAACAAAGTCTTCATTTTAGTGGGTGAATTTTGCCAAGTCTACAGTAGGAGTTGCTAGAGTAGGCCCGTGTGAAACGATACACCAACCATGTAAATAAGATATTAGATTCTCTTTAGTAAAGAATTTTCATTTTCAAGTTCATTTCTTAAGTTCATTACAGTCGGCATAAAATGTAAAGTCACCCTTCCTCTTTTCTCACTGCATGCTGTTGATCTTTCTGTGAAATGTCCGTTTAACAAACATTTTTTGGCCTTGTCATTTTTTAATCAGCCTGTCATAAATTGATCTTCTGGTTAAATTACTTCGTCCATTCAAGCAACAACCTGCCCTACATTGTTTTTATTATCATCTATTGGTGCATCACAGATTTTTCACGTAAAATGATTTTTTTTCACCCTCGTTCCAAACCTGTCTTATGTTGAATGTCATAAAAGAAGACATTTTGCTGGTAATCAAACAGTTTCTGGTCCCCTTTGCACTTCCATAGTATTTTTTTCTCTACTATGGAAGTCAATGGGGACCAAAAAAACTTTTTGGTTCTTTGACATATTATTAATATATAAGTTAATGAGTTATGGAAAACTTAATATTAAAATATACGTATATGTGCTGTGAAAATCTTTTTTGTATTTTGTATATGTATAACACACATGCCTGTATACATTTCAGAAAAAATTAAGTATATATTTTAAATATATTTATTTATAATATAAATTATATTAATAGAAATATATATGTGTAAATGCATTTTTATATATTATGCAAACAGAAACTTTCATTTTGTAATGCGATGAATCATTTAACAGCGCTGCATACATACGTATATACAGTATATATTATACAGACGTTAGTTTTGAAGATTTATTATCTGACAAGGAAACTGCAGTAGCCTTATGAAGAAGAAGAAACTCCATGTTGTGGCGGTGTGTTGATGAGAGACGTTTCTCCCCACGATCCGTCAGCGTGTGATCGCTTCTTCTTTCTCTGTTCTCCTCAGTTCCTTCTCACAGAAGCACAGTGTTTCTTCCACAAAATACCACTTGTCGATGTTATTTTGATCATGCCTTAATGATGTCCCATTGACAATTTCTCCAGGGAACAAAACGCTGCACTCAAGAGAAATTAAATATTCTTGATTTTAATGAGAGGTTTTGCTTATGAGCTGTGAGACGTATGGTTTTACGCTGATTAAGTAGCTCTATCGCATTATCTCTCGCTCCCTCTCTTTCTCTCCGAGAATCCCTGTCACATGTGCCTTGTTTATGTTCAGCAGCTGAAATGGAACAAAATGGCGGTTTTATTTTTAACTTTATTTGCTTTGAACATGAAATGGCAATGAACCGAGCATATGTGCACATCTGTGTTTTTATTAAAAATGTTTCCTGCCTGGTCTCATGGCCTAAATGTACCTGGGTACATTTATTTCCCAGTATCCAAAATAAACGAACACTGGAGACAGTAAAACTCTGATGCCTTTTTGCACGAATGTGCAGGGTTTCAATAAAGCACGGTTACTTGAAGGTTATCACGTTATGGCTACAAAACAATATTAACATGCTTGGATTTGAAAAGCGATGTGTTTTTGACGGTTAGTCTGAGCGCAGAGATGTACTCGAGTCGAGGAGCTTTGGTTCAATCCCGTGTAACGACGGTTCACAAACGGAAGTTGAAAAGACACGGCTGCATCGACAAATGCCTGCTATGGGGTTGGTTTAGGTCGGGTTTGATGCAGCGGTCCACGGATATTTCAATTCCGACCAGCCGCGATACATAAAACGTGCCGGGTTCACGATTGAACTCCGCGCTTTTGCACCACCGGGCGGACACTCGCGCGTCAAAAAGAGTTGCTTGTTTTTTTGACACCGAAGTCATACAAATGATGTTTAACCTCAGTTATCGCTACGAAGCATTGGCGAGGAAAATACGTATTTATATATCAAACGACCGCTGAACTCATTCATAATGCGTGAACGTTAAAGCAGCTTTGATGTTGAAATGTAGTTATAAGCTTTAATCGTGGGATTGTTCTTGTGGCATGCCTTAAGTTTTTAGGGAGCATCATTTGCGTGGGTGTTTCTCCGCGTCTGGTGAAAGGCGAACAGCTGTAAAGCTCAGATGCCGGGCCGCTCTCGTCTCCTCCTGAGGATTAGTAACTGAAGTGCTAAAGAAGCCTCTGCTGGTAAAAACGCTAACACCAGTGCGTCTGAAAGCACACCGCTGAGGAAATGAAATCATTTTGCGCGCCTCTGTTAATCTGAACACTATCTGGATATTCTAGGTGCTAAACGCATGAAGGAATGCATTTGAAAGTATGAAATCAATCCGTATGGTTTAGTCACCCGTCCTTAAAACGTTCTAGCCTCTTTTCCACGCCGTGGAGACACAATAGATGTTTTTGGCCTTAAAATAGGCATGTATAGAGGAAGAAGCCATAAACACTGCAAAAAAGATTGTTCCTTGTTAGAGCTTTGGCTCGGAAGATAGCGCATTATGTAATAATGTTGTTCGTAATTTTTTTTTTTTATTTTGGTCACAACACGCAGTTTTAAATGGAAGCATGCACCCATTTAAAAGCTCGGGTCGGTAATATTTATAAAAGGAAGTCACTTATGTTCACCAAGTCTGCATTCATTCGAACAAGAATATTGTTAAATATTTTTATAATGTAAAATAATAGTTTTCTATTTTACTGTATTTTAAATTGTATTTATTCCTGTGATGAAAAGCTGCATTTACAGCATCATAACTCCAGTCTTCCTTGTCACAGGATCCTTCAGAAATCGCTCTACTATGATGATTTGCTGCCGAGAAGTTTTTCTTTGTTTAAAAACAGCATTTGTCAGTTTTTCTATTAAAGTAAAAAGTAAGCTTGATCAAATTGCATCCTTGTTAAATAAAATGTTTTTCTTTCAAAGCTTTTAACTGATACTGTACATCGAAAAACGTGCTTTCTGTAAATCCATATTTTGTAACAACAATAACAATTACCACCTCGACTCATGTATATTAATTACCTTATGTGACATTTCCTCGGTAGTTGTACTGCGCTTTGCTACAGAACTACTTAACCGGTGCCGCTCACTGCATATCGCAGACATAACCATCTGCTTTAAAGTTGATGTTTTACACGCTCAGCTATTTTTCCTTGTTTCAAGCAACACACGACACTTTTATAATGTATTTGCGAAGGTTTATTGTCTGCCAGGCAAAAGATATTTGAAGCCAGATTGCTAAAAATGAACGTCTAAAACCACACCTTAAAACAACATGATTTGAGAAATCTCGATCTCTGCAGCACAGATGTTTAATACTTTGAGTTACATATTTATTCGAATAATTCTGGAATAGTTCAGATGCACATTTGAACAAAATTGACTCATCCTCGGGCGATCCAAGATCGATGAGTTTGTTTGCTGTTGAGAAATTGAGCGTCATATCACTTTCGCTCATCGACGGATCTCTGCAGTCAATGGCTGCGTCGGAATGAGAATCTGTTTTAACTATTAAAACATCTAAATTATGAGTTTGTTTATAGCAGACACGACTTTTTCACAAGTCGCGTGGATCACTGCTATGTTTTTGTCAGCCATCTGGACTCTCATTCTGACGGCACCCATTCACTTTGGAGGATCCATTGGTGAGAAGCGAGTGATATGATGCTGCTTTCTGCAAATCTGTTTCAATGAAGAGACTTACTTACGTTACATTTTTAGCTATTTTTGGGTAAACGATTCAATAACTGAGCAATAATAGCATTTGAACAACATATAAGCTCTAAATTGGCCTGCAGTTATAAACAGAGGCTCATAGACTCATCCAAATGTCTTGGCCTCTCTTGCACGTAGGCATCTTGCTCACAGGAGGGGCTGAACAGCGCTAGCTGTGACCCAGCACAACATCTTCCCTGTGTTCTCAGCCCGAGCAGGAAAAGACATTGGCAGGCAAAACGCAGACCCTCGCTTTGACTCACCCGAATCCCCCCAGTGTCTCTCCTTCCTCTTCCTCTCATCTTCTGTCAGTTTCTCCGCCCAGCTGCAGAGCCAGAGATGGAGCTAGACAGATTTGCGGTAGCAATGTTTTACTTCAAACTTTTGTTAATGGCATTTGACAAACATGTTATAACGCTTATTATATAGCAAATCGTTCCAGTTCGGGGTAGAAGAGCTGTATAGTTCTCTATGGAATACCTGAGCATTCATTGGTCGCATATTTTTATATGATGACTGCTGGTCCGTGAAAGATTTTTAAGCTTCATATCTCTCATGTGACTCATGCGCTTTCTTTTTCGTGAGTGAAATAATTTGGTAACACTTTACAATAGGGCAAAAACCGATTCCCAAATGATAAAGCGTGCAAGGAGAGATGACCGAGTAGGACTAAAGCGAATCTTTGCAGATCCTAATTTATTAATATTAACATTATTATTTTTTTATATGCTTTTCAAAGCAAAAGCTTTATAAAAATAGTTAACGTATGTAAACACAAACAAACAATGAAGGATTGTGTTTTGCTAACTAATATTAACAAATAGTGTGTACAAATGAAGTCGGTATGCAATGCATGCTGATCCAATAACACTGCTAATAACTCAAATCAATATTTATGTTTTTTTGTAGTGGAGTCAGCAGGTTGTTACTGCAAAAAAAAAAAGCTATCATATTGATTCCAACATATGCAAAATATTCTATAAAAGTGTGTGGTAACACTTTGTTTTACGTTACACCTATTGGTTGCCGATTAGCAATTTATTAGTGCTAATTAATCATTTATTCTAAAGTGTTCTACATCTCTAATCCTACCCAGTAACTAAATTTAATAACTACCTTACTAACTGTTAATAAGCAGCAAATTAGTCAACAAGTTAACAAACGCTACCAAATGTGTCCAAATTTGTCATAATTAATATATTTCGGACAATTCAATAAATCGTGAAACCATGATTTTGGGGTTTTAATGACTTAATCAAAAAAGATACCAATTTTTCTGTACAATCCATACTGCGTATAAACAATCAAACTTATTTGTTGACTTTTCCTTTGCATTTAAGAAAGTCAGCTACATGCATGACGTCGTATATCGCAACTTAGCATAATGTGTGAAAATATCTTTTCTACGGCTAAAAGGTTTGTGCATTTCGGCAGAAATCGTTTACCATAAAAATGCGATGCAGTTTCGCTGAGTGATACTAGCAGAAAAGAAGTGTTCTGTAGTGAGAAATTGAGATTTTTTTTATGGATTAAGTTGAATCAATGTCAGCAAAGCAAATGGTGACTCCAGTTTGGAGTTGGAGGTCTAACTGAATCAGATATTGCCTTGAGAAATGCTCTGAGAAGAGATGAAGCTGCAAGCCAATACGCAGACATCATTTTATCTGCACCTGAAGCACTTAATCAGAAAATCCATCAGGCAGCGTGCGACAGAGGTGGCCTCTTGTTCATAAATAATAACACTCTGATTCGAAATTAAACGTCCTGCTTTTTTATTTGAGGGAGGAAGGATATGTTTATAAACACGTCCGACATGCGGCTTCAGTTTGAGATTGTAAAGATTCTGATAAAGTTGTACCATTATTTGCAGCGCTATCCTTTAGTAATCCAGTACTGTTGAGCATTAAATAAATATAATAGCACTGTGTTTTAGGAGATTTTTTAGAAAGAGTTGTACAGAAGATCCCATTTGAGAGAGAAATATTACACAGGAAATAATCCAGATATTGGAAATACTGATAAATAATAAATGTGTGTGTGTGTGTGTGTGTGTGTGTGTGTGTGTGTGTGTATATATATATATATATATATATATATATATATATATATATATATATATATATATATATACTAAATAGGTGTATTTGGTTCTATCATTTGCTCCTTTATAATCAGATTAGATTGTAAAATGTGTTTTAGAAGTGGGTCTAACTGAATTATTTAGCATTATTGACAGTGCTATGTTTCAAGGAAAACATATCTGAGGAGGGACAAAATAAAGCAAAATAAAATAAAAAAATGCCCATAGTACGGAAATTATTATTTTTTTTTTTGTAAACATGATTTTTTAAGCATTAAAAAGAAAACAATACCTATATATATATATATATATATATATATATATATATATATATATATATATATATATATATATATATGTGTGTGTGTGTGTGTGTGTGTGTGTGTGTGTGTGTGTGTGATTTAATTATATTTAAATCATATTTAAATATAAATAAATAAATAAAACATATGTCAATCTGGGAAATGTGGCCAGAGATGAGACATCGGAGGTATGCTGGATGCAAAGCTCCCTATTTGTATATTCCAAAGCCCGCCCTTCCGATTGGCTGCTCTCTTTGACAGGCAGCGCTGGACACGCCCCCACGCTGCGCCTGGTAGTGCTTGCATGTGCACAAGTGCGGGCAGGCAGTTTTGAAAGCAGTTCTGATAGAGACTGCCGCTCCGATTCTACACTGGCAGAGAACGAGAGAGAGAGTGAGCGAGGAGAGAGGAGAGCGAGCGAGAGAGAGACAGAGGGGAGAGAGAGGGAGAGAGAGAGAGCTTTCTCCCCCGTGCGCTGAGTCCACATTTGCGATGGCATCAGATCCAGGGCTGCTGCCCCTCTTAGTGTGGACTATATCAATGCGGTTCTGAGCTCCAGAGGAACGTCTAATAACGAAGGTGAGTGTGGATGCGCAGGCGCGCGCGCGCGCGCGTGTGTGTGTGTGTGTGAGCATTCGCTGATATGGATGGAATTGATGTTGCCTTGCTTTCAGGTGACAGGGTGATGCACGTAGGGAGACTGGGGCTCAGGGAAGTTGTCACAAGCCAACTATGTGATTTTGAGCGTAAAGTTAACCAAATGTGCTCCATCTAGCAAGGAGGTCTTGGATTGTGACAGTTTGCAATCTACGCTTTAAAACGAAATTCATTTTTCGTCATATTCTCACAAATGCTGTAAAAACAACAGCAACAGCGCGTTCTAAAATAAAAGCCAGCTATAAAACAAACAAAGATTTGAATTGTGCTTTTTAGGACCAGGCTATTTGTCATAAGTATCTTAATTGGGGCAGGTTGTCCTAAGTTGGTGAAAAATGTTGCAATAGTTTAATACACTCCAAGTTTTGCACAATATGCATCGAATTCCACTGGTAAGTGTAGATTTTCATCGTGACAATATGAGTTCTGCACGGTGTGACAACATGCCCGCTATCACCAAAGGTGAATCTGTGTCCGGCAAAGTGCTTTCGTGCGTAAAAACATTGACTTCAAGATTGAATCAAAGCGTGACAACTAGCCCCGGTCTCTTTTTTCCTAGCGATACTCATTTGGCGATCAGGTATTCTCGTGATGCATCGGCGCAAAAGCTAGGAAAACTTTATTCTGGTCCTTGCGAAGCGCGCGGTGGCGCGGAGGTGAGCCGTGTGTGTGGGCTCCGAGCTGTTGCTGCGCCTGCTCGGGTCAATATCGTCGTGCCGGGCTCGTCGGGGCGATAACGTGCTCAAAGAGAGGCGTTTCTGATCCTTTGTTAGGTTGCTGACAGAAGTCTGCCGTCGCGTCGCGCGCTACGCGTCATTCTCAATGGCAGTAACCCTGGACTTTTGAGCGTTCAAATGCCCGAAAGGAGCCTGTATATTAGATTGTGGGTTAATGATGCGCAGCGCATCATATCTAAGATTAGATCATCGCTTGAATTGTTCTCTTGCACGCGCACGCACACACACACACACACACACGTTACACGTTGTGTTGTGCAGTTTGTTACCTCATTAACTAGTTTCTTTTAAAATGAACAATCCCGTGTGTTTGTTCAGAGCTGAGTTACTTCAGTAATTCATTATATTAACGAGCATCACAGTGTGCTAATCGAGCGTTACTCTCATTTTCTGGTTTCCATACAGTTACTTTTTAAATGATTTAACAATGGCTTTACAGTCTGATGATGTCATCATATTTAATCTCGTGCGTAATTGTCGGTGCTTGTTCATAAAATGCGCATTTACCTTAACCTTATCAGCATACTGACAGTATCCATGTGTACATATTGACATTGATCTATTTAATGAATCTAATTTATCATAACATATATATATATATATATATATATATATATATATATATATATATATATATATATATATATATTCCAAGTAATATTTTGAATACATTAATATTAGCTTTTTATATTATATAAATATAATATATGTATATAATTACAAATATTACAAATATAATATATCCTATAAATTCTATGGAATTAATTTTCTGTGAACCTGTCTCTGAATCAGATTCATCTTCAAGTTTCATCAAAACGAAACCAATTATTTTACTTAAAACAGATTATTTCTGCTTATTTCTATTAATTCTTATTATTTCTTTATTTGATTTCTTTACAAATGTATGCGTTTACATATTTATTTGGTTTATTATGAAATAAAATACATTATATATATATATATATATATATATATATATATATATATATATATATATATATAAATATATCCAAAATATAGCATAATATAGCAAATATAGCCAAGTAATCTTACAAATCCTTATGTTCTATTCTATTCTATTCTATTCTATTCTATTCTATTTTTGTTTACTCAGATTCAGATTCATTAATAGCAGTATATATCTAAATTAAGTTCAATTAATATATAAAGTGTTTTAGTTGTTGGTAATAATAATGTATTTAATGAATTTTATTTATTATGAAACATATTAAAAAATAAAATGCACTACAAATATATGAGTAATTCTAATTCTATTCTATTCTATTCTATTCTATTCTATTCTATTCTATTCTATTCTATGTAGAATATAATGAGAGATCTCAAAGTCTCAAAGAATCAGAAGCAGTTATACCTCTCCAGATATTTTGTTGTGATCAGAAAATACATCTTTTTTTTTCCAAACTAATAACTATGTTTTAAATATCCATCCACAGCCTCGCTGTCTACCATTATCAAAAACCCCAGGCTGCGGAATAATGCACTCGTCAGCGGTCAGTTTCTGTTTTATTCGGTCGCATCGTATTTGTTTACTACGAGGACAGGAGAGCGTTTTGACCTCGTGACCTTATCCAGCCTGTGGATACGTGACTGTTTTCCCCTGTTTCCAGCCGTAGCATGTTTTTCGATCTCGGGGAGATGGGTTCGCGTGCGGCGGAGGCTGCAGCTTGACACGGATGTTCCGCTCAGACACACTAAGTGAACACACGGTTTGCGTGATATTTCTGCCTCTCCAGTCACTGTCACAAACGGTTCAATACAGCGTAAAGACCGCTGAGGTGAAAGAGAGCTAGAGAGGCGGGCTGAAAAACACTCCTGACGAGAGAATGGAGGAGAACGGGGGGCCGGCTGGCACGCAGGAAAATTCTCACAGACATGAATCCAACGCATAAAGGATATTTAATATCAAGGTTTTGGGTCTTTAAAGGAACTGGCTTCCAAAAACGAACCCTCCTTGAGGAATCACCGTCGAAGTAGTCGCGTGACAACCAGCCCCGGTCTTCCCTGTGCAGCACAAAAACAAATAAACCTTTCAATTTCACCTTTAATTTAACACCCCGTGCTTTCAAAGAAATGTAAGTCTGAGCAGTCAGCGGTGACAAAAGAAAACAAGGCGCCTATTTTGAGCTCTCAATTGATGAGACGCATGTTTGAAATTCAAAATAACTGTGTTGTTTAATGCTATGCTGCTCGGTGCATTACCGCTGATGTATTTGGTGTTTTGCGAATTGTTCCATTAACCTGCACAAAAGTCCTTTGAAAATCCCTGTCGAGAAGCATTTTTGCCTGCCCTATAAAGCACTGTAGCCTTTGTGGAGTGCATAAAGCATCCAAGTGATTTTTCTCCGCGTGATTGCTGTGCATATTCTTATTAAAGACCAATCGCTAAAACCCAATGCATGTTTTGTCATTATTTAAAAGGGCGTAAGAAAATATTGACATCGAATGCACCTGAGAGGATTATAAAAGAGTCATTTTTACTTTTACTTTTTTATTCCTTTTGTTGTCATCCAATGAAAGATGCCTATAATAGATTTGAATCATTTTATAGTTTCAGCTTAGATCCGGGTTTGACTGATGAACCGACCAGTTTAAACTTATGTGGAAGACATTAACGGAGTAAGATATACTCAATTAATTTCATGCTTCTGTTGATCGGACGAAAAAATAACGAAGCGACAAAACTTTCGTTAGTGCCTTCTTGTCTGGAGTTTGGTTCTCCGCTGTGTAATTTTCTAGATTGGCCTTAATCCAGAACATCATTGGAATACTTATCAGTGGATCTGTGCAATCCATATTAGAAACCAAATCAATTTTACTCAGACAGTTTCTCCGAGACCCTTTGCATGGTGATAAATGAATGAAATCTTATTTGAAGATTGACTTTTTCCCCCTACGTGATTGGCACCTTTCTGATTAGAAAAGATTAGCGTGAATGTTGTTTTGTCAAATATTCGTGCTCCGCTCCGCTCTGATGATTTTACAGCACACTCCGGTGTTCAACATCCACCTTTTCGGGTTTCTGGGGCTTTGCAGACGTAGGGAAACCCTCAAGATCTGCATCGGAAACGCTTTAGTGTAGAATCTACTCTTAAATGCGTTAAAGAAAGTTTCATGAAATGGAATTATTGCTTCGTTCATCCGAGTCCATACCCTGAGACGATTAGAATCTTAATAAAAGATTATTTCAATATTATATGTTTAACTGTTTACTTTTTTCAGTGCACATGAGCTACTCTTTTTCTAACTCCTGCTCTAGAAAATAGTTGCATTTATTTTGGTTGGAACTGCGTCCAATCATATATTTAAGAGAACATTATCAGCAAACATAACAGATTCATTTACATTTTTCATTTTGCATGCATATACACAAATGCATATATAACAAGTAATTCAACATAAAGAGAAAAATAAAAATAAGTGCTCAAACGTCATTGAAATAGTTCTATCATGTTGTTTTAGCAGCATCGAGATACTATTATTATTCATATTAATATATTCAGTCTGTTCATATTTTCAAAATAGTAAAAAAAAGATATAAAGTAAAAATATAATCTATCGATAAATAACTGCTTCATGCTTCAGAGTTTGTAGAGCGATTAATTAGAAGATGAGCCGTGGTCATGCAATTATGAGCTCGAACTCAGAGAAAGTATGTTCTCGTAAACGTTATATGCCCTATAAATCATATTTTTTGCACGATTTTTGTAACAGGTAGGTTTAGGGGTGAGTGAGGTGTCATTTGTATGAATGAATGTGTTTTAATCACAGTGAGATCGGTGTAAAAAGTCCACACTCTACATTCTGATTGGTAATGATCTGTAATTTCGACACTGTGATTATCTTTACGCCTGCTAGAGGTCGCTTACCTTTAAAATTGCAAGTCTTACTTAGGTTGTTTTTCGTAGAGGACGACAGGCTCGTGTATACATTAATGTGGATCAAAACCTTTCATCAAAGTTGTCCTAAAACCAAAACAATACCTGTTCTTGTCTTAGAACAACTTTGAACAAAAACTAAAAAAAAAAAAAAAAAAAAAAAAAAAAAAAAAAAAATATATATATATATATATATATATATATATATATATATATATATATATATATATATATATATATATATATTTTTTTAGTTATATAATAACATTGAATATATTATAGTTGGCTAAATATCATATTTCAGAAGTTATAGTCATGTTTTTTATTGTAATAAAAACTAATTTGACAATTTTGTAGAACAAAAAAAACCCCAAATAGTGTACAGTGTATTAGTTGCACTCAGTTGTAGTTGCACTTAGATTTAAGTATGATTGACTTAAGCGAAAAGCCTTCAAGTGCGGCAAACAAAACTGCTGATTTCCCAGAATTCAACAGAGCATTCTGCTTTATATTTTGTACTTGTGCGGCATGCGATCTAAATTCTACACGCTTGCATTTCTGCATGTAAGTTACATCAAAGCTTCCATTCCTTTAAAAGAAGGAAGAAAAGCCACTGTTGAAGTGTGACAGTGGAAAAAAAAGAAGATCCCAAAGCAAATCCTTATCTTCCCACGAAGGAAACAATAATTCCTGAACAAGACTGTCAAATCCCTTTGGTCTCTTTATATCCACGCGGGAGGCCGAGGAAAGAGACGGCAGTCCTGCTCTGTAATTGGGGTCTCAGCATCACAGGGTTCATGCACGATTTCAGGTGGGTTACGCACAATTTCCCCGATGCGTCCTGCTGTTTTGAGGCCTTCGCTTTGCAGGACGCGTTCGCTCTGATCTGTTTAGCGTTTTTTCACAGAGCATCTTGCGTTGATAAAATGACAGGAATGCAGCGTGTGAGACGCATTATGATTTCTTACATGTCCGTCCTCGGCGTCGAGACGGAAAAACCTGCGTGTGGCTCTCTCCGTCTTGGGACTCTGATATCGATTGCGGGCCGTTTGTGACTTTGATAAGTGGGAATTCGGCAATGGGTGAGAGACACCGGGCTTTTCATGGGAGGCTGTAGTGCCTCAGCGTCTGACTGATAACACAAAAGGCTGTGGGTTCAGTTCCCAGAGGAGCACAAGAGGACACTGAGATCCTGTACAGATTTTCACTGCATATCTTTTTCTTGCTCAGCCTTGGTTTTGGTTGCTGCTGCACCAAAGTTTGGGGACAGGCATTTTAAAGCAGTGAATTGTAATTTGTAAAAAAAGTATTTCAAGTATAAAAACTTTGTAAAAGAAAAAATATCTCAATTGTTTTAACTTTAATAATACTTCTCAACTGTTTTAACTTGATGATTCTTGAACAGCAAATCAGAATATTAGAATGATTTCTGAAGGATCATGTGACACTGAAGAGTAATGATGCTAAAAATTATTTTATTTTAACAATATATTACAATAGAAAACCATTATTTTATGCTTTAATATCATTTTAAAAAATACTGCTTTGACTGTATTTTGATCATATCCTTAGTTAGAATATATTTAATGTTAGTATATATATATTTAATATTATATATATATATATATATATATATATATATATATATATATAGATTATTCCTGATTTATTGATTTGTCATTTCTACCTCACCATCAGTATTACTTTTTGTGGAGAGTTTTTCCCGATTCCTCATGAAAATACATTTTAACACGAGATATAAAAAGAGACATATTATAGAATTGAGCAAAAGAAAATAAATGCATAAAAAAATAAAGCTATATTTATATGTACCAAAAGGACACCGTCATGTTATTATTTTACAAATTTTGCACATCTATTATCATTTGTTATTATTAATATTTTTAATACAATAAGTCATAAAAACTACGACAAACATGAAGTTAAGGAAATTATAAAGATTCTCATGATGTTTTATAGATTGCCTTTTTTATTCTGTACACTTTCTCATTGTCCATCGTGCTACAGGATTCTGGGATGCTTTTTAGTCAACACTTTTATTTTAAAGGTAATTATGCAGCTGGTTGCCGGGAACTCACTGTATGTTTACATTTATCAAATTTATTGGCAGCAATTTGTTCAAATATAAATGAACATTAAACAAACAAATCTTTATCTTTACAGCCTCATGCAATGCGTTCTGGAAATCAGACATTTTCTCCTTTTCCAGAAACCCTGTGGTTGTTATCTTATTTATTTTTTCCTGAAATATTTAAAAAATATATATTTATGTTTGTGCAAATTGTTGCCAGTAAATAACACACATTTAAATTTACAGTAAGTTACTGGCAACCAGCTTCCAGTAATACCGTAATTTCTACAGGCAGCTTTTTCTTCAATATTCACCCCGGCCTTTTACGTTTTACATTTATAACGATTAGGCAGTTTACGCTTATCCACAACATTTGTGAACACCAGCTTTTAAGCATAGTTTAATTTCACAAGTAACCGAAGTGTAACTCAACCCCTGGCTGGTAATGTATGTTAGTTCTCTTTGCGTGACTTGTACGTATGTTACTGTATATTGTGTATTGTACAGTACATACTGACTTAAAGTTCACCATCCATTCAGGATCTTGCTTTTGCTGAAACGTTTGTCTAAGGCTCAATGTTATCTGTGCCCCGTCAAACAATAGAGCATCTTTATCAGACTGTCTGGGTTTGCAGTTGCTGAACTTGTGCTACAAGGATTTCCAGATCAATACGGCGCTCGTGTTTAGCAGCAGCCAGGGCTCCAGTTCGCCAAACAACGAGACGACTCCAGTTCGTAGACTCGATTCACAGAAACAAGTTGCTGATTGTGATTTTGCATTCGTCCCCGACCCTGTAATGAAATGAGGTCCGTCAGATTTTGTACAAGCCCGAAAGAGACCAACATGCCTGACGGGAGAAAGAAAGAGCCCACTTTGCTGCTGTTTTTAGCAGGAAGGGAAGGCGATAGAAGCGCGTGAAACGAAAAGGAGATAGATGGCGTTTGGTAGCGGTGGAAAATGGAGTGGCCCACAGCAGACATAAGCGAATGCCCGTGTTGAACTTTATGGCAGTGCTTGTGCCGTGACAATCCACGGCCCCAGCCGGAGGGGCCGTTTCTGTCACGCTGACCAGATGCACCTCGGCCTCTCCGGCGTGATGGAGAGCCCAAACTCCTCGGAGTGCCTGTGCGCAGGAGCCCTCAAACAGCGATTCTTCACCCTGCAGAGAGCGCTTCCTCCGAGCGAGAGATCAGCCGCTCTTCGATGAAGGAACTAATCTGGTTTGAAGTAATTGGATTAGTTTGAGTCCCAAACATTTATTAAACCGACAGTCGCCATTAATTGTGCCAAACCAGGATTAGGCTTTATCTGAGCAGACACCTTTTTAAAGTTTTGTGGGGTTTTTTTTGGCCAGAATCTCATTGTTACACGTTTTTATTTTGATTTTAGTTTTAATTATTGCTTGAAGAATGCATTTCGTGTGATGTACAGTGTAGAGTTTACAGAATGTGCAGTGACTTACAAATAACACGAATGCAGTATTAGTGCACGTGTTTTATTTTGTTTGTTGCGTTACATTTATTGTACGATCAAGGTTTTATGCAAGAAAAGTCAGAGAGAGAAAAACAAGACAATAACGCACACACATATACAGTATATGAAGAATCTGTTTGCAAAAATGTTTTTTTGATTGTGCATTTCATTGTTTAAAAAGCAGCTACATAAAATATTACTATTATTGTTAAAATATTATTGTTATATATACGAGCTCATGATAGTGTTAAAATTGGTATGTCACAAACACCACACAGACAAACATATATAATGCATATATATATATATATATATATATATATATATATATATATATATATATATATATATATATATATATATATAGAGAGAGAGAGAAAGTAAAATAGATAAAGATAAATACAAAGTATATAGAAAATAGTATGACCTCAAGAAAACAATGGTGAATAAAATGTTGCTGATTGTTGTTTAAAATGATAATATTCTGTAACTTTTTCTTTTTGACATTTACAATGTTGACATTATCTTATATTTTAATTCCAAAAAGTGTATCATACCACGTGAGATCAACATGAATACAAATATTTAACTTCTAAAAACTAATTTCTAAGCAAATTTTTCTTTTCTTTTCATCATCTCTGACGCATCTATACAGATTTGCAGATGCACAAAATGAGATTTGAGTATAAATGCGGATTTATTGTGACATCGGGACCCAGTTAGTCTTTTTTGGGGGGCTCTTCAGGTGCTCTCTGCTGTCTGAGATTGAATTGGGGAATATTTTCAGTCGGGAAGATTGGTCTGTGTTCCACCTCGCTCCGCGTCACGACGCGTAAACAGTGTGATGCAGCGTTCCTGAAACTCTCTCTGATCCTCGGTGATGGATTTCTCCCTCTCTTTTCACGGTGGAAATGTATTTTAAACCTCATAATCTGCACATAAATCAAAGGTTTAACCTAATTCAGCGATGGGGTGAACGCGGTGGAAGTCTACGGTGAGACCTCCGCAACCGACGCTCTGCGCTCCGCAATATCGACGCCTCGCGCGTTCATCACGTTAAAAAGTGACGAATAAATTCATCATTTAAGGCGAGCGCAGATGCTACAGAAGGTAGAAAAATTAATAAAGATTATTTGAAGGAGAGAAGAGCATAAGCGGAGCTCATTCTGAGGAAAAGATTTATTTAATATCTCTTTCAACCCGTTGCATCAGCACACAACAAGTTTTTAGGCTGCGGCCCAGATTATTGGAGAAATTATGTAGCTTGTGCTCTAAAGGTTTAATAGAGGTCTGAGTGAGGCTCGAGATTTCTCACGTTAAATCATCTGTTTTCGGAAACCGCGTTTTTTCGAGGCCTTACACTACGGAAAATCAAGTTATAGTTCGGTGATGAAGAAACAATGTCTTCTTGCCGAGCGCGTGTCGTTTATTTTTAGGCGTTTTATTATTACGTCGTAATGTCATATCGGTGGTTTTGAAATCCATTGGCCATTTTCAGTCGAGCGTGTCTTGTCATTTCACACACAGGCGTGTCAGCTCTATCAGCGAGCGATCATTTAGTATCTGCTCTATTGTACTGGACTTATTTCCATTAAATGCTATCAGAGTGTATAGATTCACCTCAGTGCTTCCGATGAATGGCAGCCCAGCGCTAAAGCCTTTTATATGGATTAAAATATGTCTATCTGTGACTGTCAAAAAGACTTATCGCTGTTCATCTGAGAAAGACTCGTGGTATGACTTATCCTGACGTAATGCTATATGAGAACGCATCGCTGTGAAGGATTTACTGATTTAGTCAAATTATTTTGTCTGAGGTGTTGAATGCACGAACCGAATCGGGCTTGTGTTTGGAAGTTTGGAGTTTGAAGACATTTATGAGCGGTGAGACGCCACAGGCCCGTGAAAGAGCGTAAAGATGATCTTTCTGTGACTTTGAGGCGTATCTTTTTAGAAACAGAAGCTATAACCGAACTCTCCCTCATAGTTTTACCGTTTTGAATCCATTCAGGCGATCTCTGGTCATTGGATCACTGAAACCATATAGATCAGTAGCGTTACGTTCAAAAATGACCAAAGAGTTTCAATATTTTTCCTATTTAAAACTTGACTCTTCTGGAATGAGGTATAGTTCCTAGTCATATCAGCCTAGATCTGGTCTTGTTACGATGCAACTACAGAAGAGTGCCGCTTTTAAATTAAACTGTAGTTGTTTTCACAAGTCAAGCACATGTGTAACGGAAGTGTGATTTATTTATATAATACAGTATAAAGCTGATGAAACTGTAAAAGTTGGTACTGTGATATTTCCATAAAATCGAAGACTTGACTTTATCCTCAGTTTGTGATTTTGCTGCTTGTTGTTCTGTTACTTGAAGCCATTTTATTTTATTTACATGTAAAAAGCTTTTTTCTGTCTTTTATCATTTATTTGGTTTTGTTTCATTTGTAATTTTAATTTAAATAAAAAAAGGTCTTCTAGTTTTTATCACAAGAACCTCTATTTATTTCTATCTTCCATAGTTACCGTTTTAATTTATTTTACATTTACTAAGATTGTATTTTTTTTTTTTTATTTTAAGATATTTATTTCAAAATTTAACTATGTTTTTATTGGTTATATGTTATAATGCTACAGTAAAAAAAAACCCTGTGAATTCCATGCATTAACTTTTCAGATTGGACGCTTTTTTCTTTGAAATGACTATGTTTCTTCTTAGTTAGTCTCAGAGCTATGGTGTTTAGTGCTTGTGTAAATGACACTGAGCACCTTCTATATATATATTAATGTGTGAAAGCTGCTTGTGATGGGCTTTGGTTCATCATGTGACTTTCTCATCATCACCTGCGTTTAGTTATCAGTGTATTTTAAAGGTACAAAACGTTTCAGTACGCCAGTAGGTTGGTATATGAGCAACATGTCAGTTCACGGTATTTAACTGTCAATTTAATTTACAACCCTAAAACCGAAAATGTTGCTGCCATGTTTTTATGGTAGAATTTTATAGAAGATAAAATAAATAGAGGTTCTTCAGAGTAAAATTATAGAATAACGATAGCATCATTTTTTACTGCCATTGTTATAGAAATGTGTAGTATAAATAGTATGCTGAATAAAATGAAAAATGAAAAAAATGGCGTGTTTATGCTATCAACGGTGGGTAGGGTTTTAGGGTATCATATGCTAAAACTGCATTATATGCATGCCAATAATTTATTATCACATGCATCTTTCATCTGTAGATTATATACACTCCAAAAATGTGGAATTTAGACTATACATATATACTAAAATAATTGTTTTCCATAAAAATACCACAAGTTCTAATTTTTATTTGGCGTACTATTTATACCCGTTTTCATGAGACCGTGCTCGTCTGTACCATTAAAACCCCTTTAAACCACAGTGAACATTAATCCCCAGCTCATCACCGCTACTAACTAACTGGAGTGATACCGACTGAACTGTGCTCCACATAATAGCTCTGCTGTGCTTTACCTCGTCCCAAAATAGCTTTGCAGGTCTTTCCGTCCCTCCAGCAAACAAGTGCGCAAACACTCCTCAGGGACCGTCCGGTTTTGACGCCGCACGGCCGTTTGTGGCACCGTGTCCTCCGGGAGAGCGGCGGAGCCTGCGCTGAGTGCATCTTCAGGTCTGCCTTCACCTCAGGCCGAGGAGAACACGAAGAACATGCTGGCATAAACCGATCCGTCAGATTAATTGAAGTGTGAGGAGAACAGACTGACTTGTGTCGTACAGCGGGGGAATTTATCTCAGTTTCTGAACACAATCAACAATTCATCACAGTTCACCGAAGTAGCGCTGCGACTAAAACCTGACAAATAGCAGCGCTCTAATGACCGCTTCCTCAATGGTTTTCGGCTGAGGGCCTCTTCGGGAAAGATCACGAAACGGGTTCTCGGCGATTTCTCGGCTTCAGATGATTCGCAGAAAGCGAACGCTGCTTTAAATGCGCGCGTCGCGTCGCTCGCAGACTCCCCGCAGCAGGCCTGCGTCAAGTGCGAGGGTGTTTAGACGTCCTACCTTTGTTGTTTTCCTTCTGAAGTGTTGAAAGGATGTGTCATTTCAAACGGAGCGAGATGGCCAGTTTTCCGGCTGAGAAACAAAAGCGCTGGCACATAGTCGCTGTGTGAAATTCGAAGTCAACTTAATTATAATGGAAAACAATATTTGTCAGATCGGCTTCCTGGTGCTAACGTGAAATTTGCCTTAATCATCATGCTGAGAGGATAGATGAAAGCAGCGGCCCGCTTAAGATGGGTACGTCCGTTTAGTTCGGGTACAAATCGGGTTTTCTCCAGCTTCTGAATGCTTACTTTAGGCTATTTGATATTTCATCCCTGATTGATAATTAGATACCCGATGAACGGTTTATATTTTTATGATCTTTAGTGTTTTATTCATGGAGAAATATGTACCGTTTTATTTTTTATGCTTTTATTTTATTGATCAGCTGAACCAGTTTGGTAAGTAGTCAGGGTTTCCTGAACACCGTAAACAAACAAACAAACAAACAAACAGAATTTAGTTGTTGTTCTCTTAAATTTGTAAAGTGTAGTAAACTTGGTTGTAGTCATTTCAACTCAAATTACACTGAAAAAAATCAATTTAATTTAATTAATTTAATGTAACTTATAAAATAAAAAGCTGATCATTCAATGTTTAGGCTACAGTGAATTTTACTTCAATACTTGGTTTCTTCATTTTCATTTTTTTGTTTAGTTTTTAAAGGAATGTTTTATTAATTTAATTAATTTGTATTATTATTATTTACTTATTTATTTATTTATTTTTTATTATTTTTTAAATACTTGGAAAATCTGTTACATTCCTAATAAGGATTTTGTATTTATATATACACAATAAACACACACACATATATTATGCAAAACCTTTTGGATATATGATTAATCACGATTAATCGTTTGACAGCTGTAATTTTAATTCGTCTCTTATTGTTGTTATTTGTTCTATTTGCGAACACTTGAATATTGTATTTTATCTGTGATGTTTCCTGCGAAACATATCTCAATTCATTAAATATCGCAAATGTATTAACTTTTTATAGTGAATTCGATTTTGCCGTGGCGCTAAAATATGTATTCTTCCTTCGTTTCTATGGTACTAAAATTTATATTTTGAAAAATGACATTTCCCCAGCGTTAGTACATCATGACAAACCATAACAGTGTAGTCCTGAGAATGAATTTTATTTATAGGGAATTGATTAGAAGCGGGATGCGGTTTTAAATAACTAAGCTCAGATAAAAGTGACCATTGTTTTTGTGAACACGGCCAATTAGAAAGGAAGAAATAATGATATTTTTCACACGTTATCCCCAAGAAGGGCTAAAACTACATCTTTGTTTGTTTGTGAGGACTTTGCTGTTACATGTGTTCCTTTCATAGAGTAGAAGAGCAAAGGAGGAAGATACAGATCAGTGATTTGACTGATCAGAACGAAATCAATCAGCTGTGGAATTACAGCCATATGGACGTCCTGCCTATCAAAAGTCATCTGAAAACCTTCATCGGTGCACGGCAAAACTACATCTGTTGATGTTGCTCCATCTGGAACAGACGCAGAAGGAACAGATAGTTGTTTCGAAATTTTGCTCATCTTATTTATCCGCCTTTTTATTTGAAGAAAGAACGGACTGAAATTTACCAGATACTTCTAAATAACTTGAGTCATGAGTTATGTATCAAAGTTTAATGTCGAGCATTAAACTTTGTTCAAATCCCTAACCTTAAACGATAATATTAGCGATTAGCACACATTAATAAAACGCACTGCCCTACTCTGAGCATTTGAAAATGTGCTTCGGGTAATGAAATATTCAAAAGAAAACAAACTAAC
Source organism: Puntigrus tetrazona (assembly GCF_018831695.1). NCBI lineage: Eukaryota > Metazoa > Chordata > Actinopteri > Cypriniformes > Cyprinidae > Puntigrus > Puntigrus tetrazona. The sequence continues at coordinate 7,582,583 of NC_056709.1, forward strand.
GCAGGTATGCGTTGTAGAATCCTCCTCCGTTTGCATTATTCACACCTCTGTTCATTAAAAATACATTCCATACTAATGATAAACATAACGTTCCTGTTCCCATCAGGACGGCATGCTGTACATATTCCTGACTCATTAGAAAAAGCTTTACATTTCGCTCCCAAAGTGCATTGTGCTCGGTCGTTTCTGAGACTGCGGCGGTGCATTTTTTTGAACTCGGCAAGACAGATGCTTCACCCTGTGTAAGTGTTAGACACCGTAATTTCTCTGTCAGTGACCCGAGCGTTAAGCTCTCCATCAATCCTCAGGTCTGATAGACGCTTCCGCCTGAAAAGCCAGAAGAAGCGAAAATTGAGAACAGTTTTCGGTGTAAAGGAAAAAGATGGAAAAGTTAACCGCTGCCTGCGGGCGTCTCCGCTTGCGAATGACCACAACTGTAAACTTATTTCACAACAGGTCTGTGACTTTTCTGCTTTTGATGGATAGACTCTTTAAAATTATATTTTCTGAGGGCAAAAGATTAAAAATTGTTTTAAAGAGTGGACCCCTAATTCCCCCGGAGAGATGCTTTTGTTGAGGAAAGGCATTTGTCACCGTGACAGAGCATCTCCATGTGTAATTGTCACAAGGGGCTTTCTGAAATTGGCTGTAGTAAACAGCAGGACATTGATATTAGTATTGGCGAAGCTATCAGGGTGGTCTAAAATACCTGCAGAAATACCTTTACCCAGATATGCATTGTGATAAATCTGTCAGTATGAGGAAAACGACCTCTGATTGGCTGATTGCGCCACAAAAACACGAATGTGAACGGCACTTTTCGCCCTCTTTCGCTTTGCCTGGACTGAGAAAGTCTGCTGGATGACACATAACGCATAAAATATTATACTAAACTGAATATTAAACAAAAATTCTCTTTTAGATATGAAGTGTGCATATTCTGCATCTCTCTGTGTGAATGATCGCGTGGTTTATGAAAGTCATTTCATGAGCATTTTACCATTTCAATAGAGAAAAATCATAACATTTATACACAGCCAGAATAAAACTTCACTCATTTGGCGTTTGTCAAGGCCTATCCAATGGGACCAATATACAGATACATTAAATACAGTTATTTTTATAACAGAATAAAATGTCCTTTCATTAGCATTCTACTGTTTAATATGAGAAAACTACCAACATATCACATACATGCAAGTTTTTTTCATGGCAACCTGTCAAAATAAAAGTTTGGTTTAGTGAGAAGAAACTGTGTCAGAAATATATTAGTATATGTCTCAGTGTAACAGCAATGCACTGCTACTACTTTTTAATTTTCACAGTAAACCTTCGTTGTGCAGCACTTAGTTTGCTAAAAAAAATGCAAGGGTTTAATTTTCGTTTGATTAGGGTAAATAAAATAGTTTATGTCTTCATCTGATTACCAGAAAAAACATTTTATAGGGCCCTTTTATTTTAAAAAATTGTATACAAAAAATAAATAAATAAAAGTTTAAAATACAGGCACGCTCTTTATTTCTTTCTATTAATTCACCACACTGAAACAGAGTTGTAAACTATTATTTTTTTGGCGCTGTCCTCAGAAAATCCTCATAATGATTAGAATAGTGCAGCCAAATACAGCACTTTCCTCAAACATTCAAACTAATCTTTTTTTTTTTTTGTGAATATGAGACTGAGCTAAGATTGATCTGAAGAACGAATGCTGGATCAGATACAGATAATCACCCACTCATATGAACTACATCGCATGCATGCATTAAAATAACTGCCTGCTATCTTTGACCATTAATATTAATTAACACATATTAATGGCGTTTTATATACATTTCGTAGTCGGATTCCTTTTTTTTGAACATTATCGATCATCGCGTATTTTAATTACAAAGTCATGTTAGACAGACCAAGTGGTTAGGTGATTCTAGCACTATGTTGTGTAGTCATACATTTTTTTATTTTTTTGTATTGTCCATATCAATGCAATGCCATCACAAAATGACAAGGATTTATGGCGATCTCGTCCCACTTTATAAATCCCATTTTGTCTATAATACTCGGAGGTGACTCCATATATATATTTATAGAGAGTTTGCATTACGAACCAGCTTGCTGAAAAAACACAGATTCACAAAATTCGAGCGGGAGTGTGTTTGATTGCTATGTTAGATTGCTTGGCCGTAAAGCTGCATGTGCATAAAGCGGACTGACAAAAAAAAAGCAAGGTTTTGCATCATGCTATACTGCAACACGCACACATATATACAGGAACTTGTCACCCTCGGTGCTAGTCTGTGACAAAAAGCCCCGGAGCGATTAACTTGCAGTGTCATTGCCAGTGCACTTCCAGCGTATGAAACATGTTGACATGCAGATGCTAGAGCTTCTGTCCTGTAGTATGCACTTGGCATCGCTATTTTGAAAGCAGCTGTGCTACTGTCACACTACGGATAAGTGTTAAGTTACTAGCGGGCGCTCACTTTTTAGATTAGCACCAGTTTCTAGGAAGGAGCCAGAGAGCGAGAGGGAAGAAGCCAAGAAGGAGAGAGTAAGAGAGAGGCCATCTGTTCCTACTTTTTCTGACCCAGTGCTCTCATCAGAAAGAGGCTCTCCAAATTAGAAGTCCAATCACAAGTGCAGTAATACTGCTGATTACAGCCTGCGAGCGGAGGACAGACAGGGAGATCAGATAGAGCTAAAATAAGTAGAAAAATAACTTGAACGATGACATTTAGAAGAAACTTAAGAAGAAAAAATGCACAGAAATCCTGTTAATAGAGACAGAATACGGAAGAGTTCTAAGAGGAATGCAGTGCTTTTATGTGAAAAACACAGGAAGGAGAGCTCACCCGAGGACTGATGTGCACAGGTGATTCTTCTGTGAGCATCGACGATGCATGCTCATGCATTCAGTTCCTTTTGTAAAGGCAGAGAAAATGATAAATGGGGAAAGTTCACTAAAAATGAGCTCATTTGCTCATTTACTCCCCTCATATCAGTCAAACCTGTATGACTTTCTAGTATGTCAGCAAAAACAATACAGGTCATATTGAGCTTCTGTAGTACTTTTAATTAATTTATTTTTAACGCATGTGGGTACTTAATCTGTATTTGTTTTCTAGTTTTCTTCCAACATATTTCCATGTGGTGTGTATGCGATGCGTGTGTGTGTGTATACAAGATTTTGCCAACTTGCCCCCTGAACAATTCTAGCTTTCAGATTTTTAACACGGCTCAGAACAGATGTGAAGCGAGAAATGAGCGCGCATGACATTAAGGGATTTCAAAATATATTTACATTTACATTTATTGATTTATTAGATTTAGACTTACAAATATAGGCACAACAGAAGCAATCCAGACCAACAAAAGTTATTTTATGTATTTTAATGTCTTCAAATATTTAATTTCCATATAAAATATAATACATTAATTTAATTTTCTAAATAAATAAATATAAAACATATTTATATATATATATATTTTGGCATTTTATATACATTTTGTATTTATGAAAAATGTGAAGTTTATATATATATATATATATATATATATATATATATATATATATATATATATATATATAATAACACATACACATACACACACACACACACACACACACATATATATACTTTTGTAGATATACTTAGTTTTAAGAGATTCTTAAAACATAATTTGAGAAGTATTTTTATAAAGCGTTATCCCACCAGACTTGCTGGCTTTGAGTATTTGAGTATTGCTTGGCTCATATGGTTTGAAGCTTCATGTTTTTCATTCTGCCGTTTTTCTCAATCACGGATCAATCCATTACAGCGTGTTTGCTGCATGGCGACAGACCCAGCGGTAGTCAGATCCTGGTCTGTGAAGTATGTAATGGCTGTCTGGTGCATTCGGTAGCTATTCCCGATTGTCAAGCCCAGTTTGTATATGTGTAACCAGCATTGATAAAAAAAACTGACTCTACGATTCTTGAACCCGATACGCAGTGAAATGCCCGAATGTCTTCGTGACCTCCATGACATTTACTCCACAAATGCGATCTGCGTGTTTCAACCGCGTATAGGCATAATAAAGTGCAATGTAGAGGAAGTAGCGGCAAGCTTGATTTATTTGTTTTGTGGCACCTATATGGGAGCGCGAAGCGGTTTGGGTATCTGGCCACCGCTTCATACGACACGCGTCTATGCCCAGCGCTCAGCATTTCCAAATGAAGGTGACTCCTTGTTTACATTTCCAACTAGACAGGCGCGCTGCCGCGTAGCGGCATTCCCAAGGTCTCTGAAGCGTAGAAGTAGAAGCGGGGTCAGGTGGCGAAGCTCGCTCGGCTCCGGCTCCTCTCGGGCGCAGATGAAGCATCTGTCGCAACCACGCTCCGGGTGCTGACGCTTGCGCCAGCACAGACCAGACCTTTTAGCACCTCCACGGCGTTTCCCAGATGAATTAGGAGCAGGAAAGCGACCGGCGTGTTGATCAGTAGAGAAATCTAAGCACGGTTGGCCTCGCTGCAGTAGCGGAAAAAATGCTTGTTTTGCCGTGACTGTGTTGCATTGCAAAGAAAAGCAGGCTATAGGTGTCTGGTTATCAATAAAGCCGTGGGGCTGACCCGCTGCATATACCAATTAATCGCCTTTACATGCTTCGTAGTATACGTTGGCCTCTTCTTGCTCATCACGCTCACCCAAGAAATCATTATCTTAATTGATATTTTGTCTTATTAGATTTTTTTTTAGTGTAGTCAATTTATTAAGCAAAGCAGACAAACCTATTTAGGAAAAACTATATCATTAGATCTCACCGTAAAAGACTGTAGAAGTGACGTTTAGTACACTTCCTGCTAATATAGCAAAATAAATGAATTAAATGCGTGCAGTTTCAAATGATTAGTACAACTGCTCCTTTACTTTATGCTTTAAAGAGATGAAATAACTGCATTGAAACACTTAAAATGAGAGGCTAGTAAAGTGTATTAGCAATAAAGATTTTTGGTACACATTATCTTTAGGGTGTCTAGTTTTAATAATATAATATACATAATGTATTATTTTTATTGATTGTGGTCATAGAAGACAAATTAATCTTTTGAACAGTGGGATAACAGTGAATTTTAGTATACAATATAAATCCATTTATGATTGCTACAAAAAATGTTGATATGACAAATATTTGCACTGAATTAAAAATTCAGATATTACAAAAAAATTACAATATTGATGAGTGTAATACCTGTAGCATTAATATAAGAATGTTTATGTTATATTTTACAACAAAGTGAAAAAACATCAGCGTAGTGATGGTTGATTCATTTATTTATTTTTAATCTCAGTGTTCCTATTAATGCTGCATCCCACTTAATAACAATACCAATTTTTACTGACTGCAGAAATATGTCCATTCAGTACACATTATCCTACCAGTCACATTTTCACACACAAAACAATTATTTGTTATTTTTTAAAGGAGTTAACCATGACAAAAAAAAAGCGATTAAGCAGGATATTATCTGTAAACAAATTAATTGTTGATTTCATATAATATATCTTGAATTAAGTAAATTTTTCCCTTTGGTACATTTTTTAAAATATATATAAAATTGCATATTATATAAAATAAACAATAAAGCAAAAACATATCGAAATGCATATTTTAGCGTTCAAGTCATTTGCAGTAATTCTTATCACAGTTAAATGGAAATGGCAGACAATTACTAATATTAATAAATAAATACATTTTTAAAAGGTTAAAGGTCAATGGTAGGCGTCGTATGAGCGATGCCGTGTGAATAGTATCAAATAGACTCAGATGAGGCATCATTTTGATATAATTGAATGCGCTTCCAGACAGTCTAGTTCAGTAATCATGATGAAGGTGTAAGCGTGTTTATATTTCCAATTCAGTGAATCTCCTGGACTGCAAAACGTCAAGGAGACTGGGGCGCAGCTCACATATCCTTCACAGGGTAAGGAACCGTGCTTCTTTATTACATTTGTGTGTTTTTCACTTTGAATGAACTCAGCTCTTTCCTGGGCTGATCCAGATAAAGCTGTGTCCATTTTCATTTTAGTTTGTTTGCCCTTACTTGTTTTCTCTGACACAAAACCTGCGCTCTGTTGCGGTTTTGCAGAAGTGTTTGTCCGATGGTGGGGATGTTAGAGGCTGTCTTGTTGGCGGTGTGTTACAGAGGCCGGTGGCACCAGGAGTGACATAGTGGCTTTTAAGTCAGCACGAAATCAAAATGACCCGTTTTACGTTCTCAGTTCACATTACTGGCCTTGTGCAGACAGCTGGTGCGTATTATTACTAAGAATAAATACATTTCAAAAATTCCTTGTAACTGTTCATCAAAATGCGATAATTTGATTCCACCTGTGAAACCCAATATGAGTTAAATTAGGCCAGATTGTGTTTGATAATGTGTGTCGTTACATGAAAATATGTATAAATATTTAGTTCAGTTTTTTTTTGTATGTGTTTTACAATTTCCAGATATATTATTTTATATTTAAAATTATTATTTTTATATATATATTTTTTATGTGTATATTTATGTATCTTTCATTTGAACTCTGCCCCAAAAATAGCGTGTTTATATTCAAAACATTATATTTTATATTAAGTTTTGAGTCTGTACTTTTTATGGAAAAAATTTGTTTTCTTCAAAGATAGACAGTATAAGATTGGGTGAATTTCTTGTTTTTGTTTATTTTCTGTTTTAATCATTATTTAGTCTAATTTTGTTTCATTATAATGTTAAAAAATAAACACTAATACATTTCTAGTAATAAAAAAAATACTAATCACAATCCCTCCCTAGAAAATCCATTTATCATAAATAAATATATAAATATATTTACAAGACACACATTTCATAGATTTTAGCTTTAAATTTTTTTAGTATTTGTCATATTAGGAAAGTAAAAGTATTTGCCAAGCGTATCATATCGTGTTGACTACGTGTATTAATTTTCCAAAAAGGTTTGAAAGTTTTTAGAATATTATATTTTAACATGAAATATATTCAAGACTCATTCCATATGCCAATAAAAAAACACCTGATTGCTGCCATGTGCTTTGTTTCTCACACACATGCACTTACACACACACACACACACACACACACACACACAGTACTTTCCTAATCAGCTTTTTCTATCTCACTCATCCTTTGACACATTATTCCCAACCCTCTAAGCCATTACCATAAAGAAAAGAGACGGAGGGTGTATGTGTGGCAGCCAACGGCTAATGTATGTAATATGTGCTCAATAATAAATGAGAAGAACAGAGCAGAAGAAGAAAAAAACGGTGATATTCGGAGATTTGGTGCATTTGCATATTCTAATGGAGAAAATGATGCATAGGAGTATTGAATTAGCGGGCGCACAAAGTGATCTAAGCGTTGCTGTCCTGAGAATTAGGCGCGGAGTGGCTGTGGCATGTTTGACAGCGGTGTGGTATCCTCGGGAGCGGCTGACACGTCGCTGATCTGTGTCTCATTATCGACTCCCACATCGCTATGGCGGAGAACTCGAGTCAGTTCCCTCCGTCAAAGCGGAGAGTCTTTCAACAAATCAAAGGTTCATAATCATCATATTTGGTAGCATGGGTATGTGGGTGTGATAATCTAAATTTGTTTTGGGCTGTTTAGAGTGACTGTGATATCCCTCCTTCACTGACTCTTCATTGGGCGTCATGGGAGGTTAGAAGGCTTGTTGATCCTTAGAAAAGCCCACTAACTTAAAGTTTGTCTCTAACAATTGGCGGATTTTTTTTTAATTTATTAAAAATAAATCTTTGTCTAAATTGCTGTTCTTTATGTTCATTTTATTTTATTTTATTTTTTTTATTAAACTAGCACTTTTATTAGTACATTAGTAATACTATTAGCACTGAATTGCAAATGTACAATTAACCTAATTTTGTTGTATTTTTTTATTTATTTATTTTAAGAAAATATTGCTTTTATTTAAATTTTATTTTATTGATCTACTATTAAATTAATTTTAAGGTAACATTGGTACATTTTATTTCATTAATTTTTTTCATAAAGAGATTTATAATCAGGGAGTTTAAAAATTGTTTTATTAATTAAATCTATACTTTTAATCAAGAGATAAGTTACAGCCTATAATTTAACTAATTTTTATTTTATCTTTTTATTTTAGGCAGTTATAGTCCAGTTTCAGAAACGACTATTTATTTATTTATTTAACAAATTAATACTTTTATTATAAGGATAGTGTATTAGAAAAACTAATGTTTAATGAATGAATTAATTCAATAAGTAGACATTATATATTTTGCGTTTAGTTAGAGTTCCAAAGTATCAAGGTAACTGAGTCAGTAATTAATTTACTGGAATTCTTTATAGACAATTATTATGTAAATACATATACCAATTGGAAATGACGATTTATGCATAAGAAAACTGGTGCTAAGAATTAATCTTAACATAAAGCGCAATTCAAACCTGCTTTGTACTGTTAAATTGTGATAATTCTTGCAAATAATAGTTGTTTGGATCAATAAATGGGGCACCACGATGGAGCTTAAGATGCTTTTCGTTTACTTTTTCTCAATAGTGTATGTTTCTATAATTATTTACAGGTATAGTTAAGAATGTAATGTTGAAAGTCCCAGTCTAAATGTACAACGTTGCGGTAGCTTATAAATTACAGCAACTAATTTTACCAACAATTTGAAACTCAGTAGGTGTTCGATGCCTTTCCTCCGTGAGAAGCGTGAGACAGAGACAGTTTATGAATGACCACTACAGTCACGAAGGCGCTCCAAGTGAAATGAGATTTCCTCCTGTCACGAAACACATGTACTTTCGACCGAGCGCTGAAAAGCAGGACATACGCAATTCACGAGTCTGCCTGCGGCGAGTCAACAAAGCGTCACACGCGGTAAGAGCTGCCAGATAACGAGCATCCCGTTTGCCTTTGCCTCTAATTACTGTTTGTTAAAATGTATTTATGGCATGAATGGCAGGCTATTTATGAACTTTGACCTGTTTTTGTTTCCACGTGCATCCACTCCAATCATGCCCAGAGGCCTGGGCGATTAAACACGTCTGCAGGAAGCAGGCAGTTATTTCTTCTTCTCTCGACTGTAAAAATCATTTCATAAAATAGATTATGTTAAGCGTGTGTGTCGCACCGACTGTGAACACCTCCTCTGACTATTATGACAGCTCGCTAAAATTAGTAGGCAAGTATGTTTCTGGCTCGCATTAGTTAGGTATGCCTGTCTGATGTGACTACAGCGGTCCCGCTGAAATGGTGACAAATGCATCTCATTTACAAAGCGCGCGCCAGGATACGCTTGCTTCTCTAATAGCTGTACTTTTTTTTTTTTTTTCGCATGCGTTCAACTTCGTCCTGTTGACTCCAGCTACAAAGTCAGCAAGAGCGAGGATAAATAACAAATGAAAGCTCTTTAATATCTCAGTTCCTCGTTAGCTGGGCGGGCGGCGAGATTAAGTGGAAACCTTGCTGAGTTTTAGCTCTAGAAGATTAGATTACATGCAATGATTTCAGAGAAAAATAAAACTGTACAACTTCTTCGTGTGAGAGCTCACGGGTTTAGATTCACAACAGGTGTTCAAATGCATAACCAAATTATAATTAATGACCATTTTTTCCAAGTTTATTCTATCTATATCTGTCTTTATCTGTCTATCTATCTGCTCCTATCTATCTATCTATCTATCTATCCATGCATCCATCTACATCATCTATCTCTATCTATCCTATCTATCTATCCTATCTATCTATCTATATCTATCTATCTATCTATCCATCCACCCCATCCATCCATCCAACCATCTATCTTCTATCTATCTATTTCTATATACTATATATTAGCAAGAAGTTGTAATTAGAGGTCAACCAAAAAGTAGTATTTATATGGCAAAATCCTTATTAAGATCACTTTTGGTGTCTTAACAAATTAGGAAATAAAGCATCTCCATTGGTTGTGGTTTAATCTCATGTAATTTCTTTAGGAAATCATTTTTTTAAAACATCAGCAGCAATTTCATATTAAAATATCCTGGAATAATTTATTCACCAGAAGAATGTATTGATATGTTTAAGGATTTGTTTCACAGTCTAATTTGCATAAATAATGATAATTTCCCAAATAAATTTAATCTACATAGAATTTCATAAAAATAGTATAAAGTATATATATATATATATATATATATATATATATATATATATATATATATTTTTTTAAATGACAAAAAAATATTTAAAATATTTAAATTAGTCTTAAAATTTTATGAGGGAAAATTTATAGAGACAATATAACTTGGAAAAAATGCTCCAAGGTATTCATGCCAGATAGATCATGGTAGAGTTGTCTAACTTTTAACTATCATTAACACACACACACACACACACACACACACACACACACACACATATATATATGGATGAATGATCTGAGATTGTTTTATAAGTCTATAATTTATATCACTTTCACTGGTCTATAGTCAGCAAATTTATCTCCTTTGTTTCTACTGGTGAAGCACACATGTGAGATCTCACAGGTCTTCTGGGCAACATCAGAGCGTGCATAGTTCCCCAAGACCTGACAGACAGTTCCTCTTGTCAGTCCAGAACAAGAGCCTGAGCGTATGCAGTCTGCGTAGATAGTAAATACAGTTTGTTTGGTAAAGTGCAGGCCTGACCCTAGTGTTAAAGCGCTACGCATGTCTGCTAGCATACTTCTTGATGGTTAAGTAACCCCAGCCTTCATTGTGCCTCTGATTCCAATTTTACAGAAGGACTTTGCACCGCATGACGCTCTTCTACATCCGGTGCGTCTTTTCCAGGATGCCACTTCCATTTCGTAAATTTAGTCTTGCTACCAAAGTGCACTCACGTGACTCAGCGAAATGCGCATTACCTCCTGTCGATATTTGCATCCAGACAAAGAGCAGGCTGAAAGTTGCCATTTGACTTTCTTTGCGCTCGTGTACTTGTAGCGTGTTCGCGTCGCCTGCGCCAGCGTGTGTCTCGTGGGTTCGATGATAAAGCGTTTTCCGGTAGCGGGTGTGTCTACGCGAGGAGGACTTCTGTAACTCGGGTGCCGCACTGCGTTGACACATTAAGTAAATGCTGCATGGTTAAAACCAAATCTATCGTGTATATCGTATAGAAGATTAGATTGATGTTGTTGGACTTGATTAGAGTCTAGGAGGCCAAATGAAGTTCCTTTCTCTGGCGTGTTCGCTTCGATATCTCCCGAACCGCTAGTTGCGTAAGCAGGTCTTTGACTATCATGTACTAAGCTTATCCTCACTTATGGTAGTAACTATGCCATGTTATTCTCTCCTGACAGCTGTTCAGTACATTACACATTTATATCTGCGTCTTGGCTCTTGGGAGATCTGGGAAGCTTGTCACATCTTGTTTTAGTGGGCCATGTATCAACGCAGTTTTAGTGGATCTGTCTTCTAGAAAATAATTTTTACTAATGAAGATTTGCATACGTCATTGTGGCTTTGTAGCATCTGATAGACATCAACAAGATAAAGTGTTTCCAGTTAGAAAATCATACGCTGCAGTTTTATTTATTAATTAATTAATTAATTTTATTTATTTGTAAAATATAAATATATTTTTAATAAAAACAAAATTATATATATTATATTTGTAATTTATATTTAAATAACAATAATTTATATTTATTTGAAAAGTTTTTTAATCTGTACAACAAGCTATTTTTGTTTTTCTTTATTTAATATACACATTTGCTAAATGTATATGGCAATGTCAAAATACACAGTATAAATAAAAACCTACATATATATTTTTAATAATTTGGTATTTAATATTTATAAAAATGTATTTTTTTACACATTTATTTTCTTTTTTAATAGCACACATTTAAATAAAATCGATTAATAAATGCATACATTATCCATATGATTTAAATATAATTTAATACAGTAACCCAATATTTTAAATAATATCGATTTACATAGTTAGATATTAACCAAAGAAAAAATAGTGGTTTTACTATGAAAAAGTTGCTTTTTAAATACGTTCGATTATAGTTAAAAATATTTCGATTCTAAACACAACATAGCCCAAACCTAAATTTAATTTGGACTTTTGGCATATATATAACGCTTTTTATGTTTGGCGTGCATGTAATACAGTTTTCATACTTATGATATGAAATGTTGTTGGTGTGCATATGATATACACTGTGCTCATTTTATTTATGGCGTACTGTTTATACACATTCTAGAAATCTGTGTGTTCATTACACCTAATACATAAATTAAACAAAGAAAAAATGTTAATTAAATTTAAATTAATTTTTATATTACACAGAAATATTATATTATATATAATTCTTTTATTTCAATTACCTTTAATAATTTGTTGAGATTTGTTTAAATATAGATTAAATACATACATTGATATATAGGTTTGATAGCCTTTACCCTTCTTAAATGGTGTGCGTATCTTTTAATAAGCTTTTTGTATGCATACGAGTCTTTGTACACATTAGTATGAATGAAAAATGAGAATGGGCTGCATTCTCGCCAGTAACCTGACAAAGGAATAAAAGCCATCTCAAACTCCAGCCCGGGAGATGGATTAAAATTAGATTAAACCAGCACCTTGACTGTGAAATCCATCATTCCACTCATGCAAGCAGGAGGCATGGGATTTGTGCGAGCATAAAGCAGAAAGGAGTGATGAGGGCCTTTATGGACTAGAAAAGTGAAGAATCTGCGTACTGACCTCCTCTTGTGTGTGGCTGGCACTGTTGCATGCGTGTATAACCTGGGTTTAACATGGATCAGGCGAAAGGATTATATCATAAATAAAATATAGTAAAAAGGTCACGCAATGAGGCGTTCTTTGTAGTTAGCGGGCCCAGTTCTGGCTGGCTGCTGGGAGAACGAGTGGTTGTCAAGGGGTTGCTAAGGAGTTTGCTCTAGTCTACTATGAGACTATTTAGAAATATTAAAATTGGGATTTCATTTATGTTTATTCAGGGTTGCCAGATTATTATTCTATATAGTTTGTTGCTCATTATTGTTCTATGGTTTGACAAGGCTGGTACTGATCGTTGCTGTAGTACTATTATAATGTTATAAACGAGTATTTTATATATTCAGTAGTTTGCCGGAGTGCGTTTTCTTGCTTTGGTTTTCTGAGGTGTTTCCTATGTAGTTTAGTGTACAAGCGTTTTTCCATTTTTCACATTTTTGAAATCTTTATTATTTATTTCAGTTATAATTTTAAAGCAATTTTACAGTTTGTTTATTTTTATAATTAAAGTTTAAGAAATGTTTAGAAGTTGTAAAAATTGAAAGCTTATTTATAGCTATTTCATTATGTCATTTTTGTAATATTTTTGCATGCATATTTGTCATTTTTATTTGCATCATTCAGTTTTTAATTTAAATAATCTTAGTACCTATTTTTACTTTAGTAAAAAAATAATTAAAAGTCATGTTGCCAAGATAACATTTCTTATTTTTGCTGTTAGTCAAGTTATTAGCACCGATCCGTTATTAGTATTTTACTGTGTTGGACTTTATTTCAACTTAACCTTTGCTTCGGTGGAGTTGTGCATCCCTTCCCAAATGAATCGAGGATGCCTTTTTTAAATTCCAGTTGATTTTCCAATTCTAACTCACGCTTAGATTGATTCTATGGAGCATCAATGCCAAAACTAAGTAAGCTGAAATTCCAGCGCTCCTATTAGTGAGATAGATAGATAGATAGATAGACAGATGGTAAGATGAATAGATAGATAGATAGATAGATAGATAGATAGATGAATCAGATGCTGCTGCTCCAGCATCATCTCGGCGCTGCAGTGGTAAGTCTTAAATATTTAATCAGAAGCACTTACATGAAATGTGGTACTAACGATAGATGCGATGCAGGTTGTCTCCGAATGCATTGTGTGCGGATCCTGCTGCGATCAGCCGGCCTAGATCATTTATGGCCTTCGCGGAACTGCAGTGGATGCTCTTTTTACAGTCAATTGGAAGCTGGCAGTGAGACGGCGGCCCCGGGGCCGACCTGGCAGATATCTCAGCCTTCCGCGCATTCCTGCAGGCCTCAGCCGCCATCAGCCATCCCACTACATCAAATCAGTCAGACCTTGGCTGCTGTCGGTAGCTTCATTGTCTCCTATCCCCAGCTCATGTTTGCCCTTGGCCACGTCTGTGGCACCCACCTCCATTTTTCGCCCACCACCACAATCATTAGCGGTGATAAGGCAGACGGAACGATGACAAATGGACTCTGAGAGATGATATCGTTCTTATCAGATATCACCACTCCCGTTAACATAAAGCATCTCCAGGTGCTCACCGCGCTGTCGCATGGATGCGCAACGTGCCAAAGGTGGTGCACCTGAATGCCGTCAGCGAGCGGCCACGCTGTCGCGGGCAGTACCGTGGTGCATCCGCGCTGTATTCCGTCAGGAACTGCTTGTGAAAGGCTGAAAACACCTAAGATTGCACACATAAACAATGCATTAAGTGAATATAAGCAGATATTGAGTAAATCGTGACCAGCATTCAAGCGAAATAAACAATAAACTTTGGGCAGAATTGAGAAATTGCCTTACATTTGTACACCTACATTTAAAACTCCAGAATTAACGATAAATAGCATATTACAAAAGTACGGGTTGCGTCGCTCTATTATTTAGATGTGTGTTATTCAATGTAGGTATATTACAGTAGGCGCTTATGCAGGTAGTAAATTTCCATGTTGCGATTAATTATTAATACTTTTATCCACGATGCTCAGAGAATTTTGTGGTAAAGTATTTGTCATAATACATTATAACAGATTTAATAAATTTTCTTATAGCAAAAAATAACATTTTAAATACACAATAAGACAATCGCCAAATTAAACGTTTAAAGCGCAAAAGAATTAAAAAGACTTCTATCGGTAATATATTACTGCATTGTAGCCTTCCGTTCGAGGCATCCATAGATAAGCTGTGAACTTCGAAACGAGAATCGATTCCCGCGATGGGATCGATTCCAAACTTTAAGAATCAGTCCCATCAGGAGATCGATTCTCATTCAAACCTTTGCTGCATTTATCACAGGATTCCCCAAGATTCCCCCAACGCCTCGGAATCGATTCGGCCTTATCCACAATCGCCACGTTTGACTATCACCATAGCGACCCTCATTGGCGACCTACAATCGTGATGAATGACATCAAATGAACGGCCGTTCCAAGATGGCGGATGCATTCGTGCATGGAGAAAGCGGTGAATGGGCGTCTATATATGTAACGTGAATCAGATGCCCGTAAAGGCCATCATTCAAATCATCTTTATTTTTCTTTTTTTAAACTTATCAGTTCTTTCTGGTCCTCGAATCCGATTGGATGAGAGGAGTAATACTATTAATTATTTCTTGCCAGTGTCACCCAGCAGATATGAATTTATAAATATAGTTTACATCTAACATCTAATTAAGCCTTTATTTTTGATGTAGGCTCCAGGGTGTTCTTAGATCTGCAAGTGAGTCTTTACTAAAGGGAGTATTGCTTGGTCCTGCCATTGCAGTATAGCCCCAGAAAGTGCGTCAGCGGATCACACGTGCCTTGATAACCAATCATAGCTGCCTGTCAATTTCAGTCAAGGTGCCGCGCTCGCAGTAATTTTGTGGAAAATATCTAGACTTTTCTGCATTTTATACAGATGTTTAATTTGTATTTTGAAGTCTGGAATTTTTCTAAAAATGTATGTATCCTTTCCTAAGCCAGCAGCGTCTATGAGTTCAAATAGTTTTGATAAGTTTGATGGTGGTTTCTCAGTTGCTTTTGAGTAATTACGGTGAAAAAAAATGTCTCTTATCTGGCTGGAACAGCTTCATCTTAATAAGAAAAGCAGGATGTCACTCTCTCTCTCTCTCTCTCTCTCTCTCTCACTCTCCCCTTCTGTCTGCTCAGGAACTTTGGAGCTTGGATAGTATGATATTTCATCACCTCTGAAGCAGTAGAAGAAAGCAAGATCTTGAGCAAGTACTACGCGGAGTCAGGTTGCTTGAATTTACAGTGTCAAAGAAAATGTGTTTGTACAAAGCATTATATCAGTGAGTCAGTAAGCATCTGCTCGGAGAAAAATTTGTGCTTTCCCTACATAGCACTGGGCTTTCTGCAGTTCCGTAAAACAATAGATCAAAATGTGCTGAAAACGTACTCACCCTCCAGGACATCCAGGAAACGTAAATGAGGTGGTTCTTCATGAAGTGATTTGGAAAAATCTGTTTGTGGATTACTCTGCAGTGAATGAGTGCCACGCCAGAATGAGATCAGACATGGCCGATAGAAAAACATCAATAATCTACAAGTAACCACGTGGATGTCTTTAACCATTTAGCTGAGTAAAAAAAACAAATTTATTTATTTATAATACAAGCACATTCAAGGAATCAGGGTGAAATCAGAAATATTCAGCAAAATATTCAAAACTTCTTTAAGCAGATATGTTGGTAGATTATGATGTCATTAAATGTTGTTATTTTGGTATTCTGGGCAGATTTAATATTAAAAGTTTAATCTTTAGTGCCCATAGCCAATTTATTTTTTCATTGATTATTTGTGGTTATCAGCTGTTAAATCATGAAAATAATCAATACATCTCACAATAATCCTCACGGAGGATCCTTTGGTGAGCAGTGATGGAATTAATTGAAGTACAGCGAATAGGCGTGCATTGAATATAGCTCTAAAATAAATGTAGATTCAATGATTTGTGTTTGCTCAATATGAGTTGCTTTGAATTTCATGAGACTGATATAAATCTTTTGCAAATTTTTGTTACTTTCGTTTGTATAATGATATTTCAGTAGGGCAGCCATTCTCTATCAGATTCAAGCCTTTATGATTTTTACGTGCTCGCTGGGCTCCATTTCGCTGGACTCTGCTCTGAAGCGCCGAACATGTGTGGGGATGACAGGGAGATCTTTGACCCAGCACAGGGCGTGGATGGGCATGCTCCGTGCGGCGCTGAGCCGACATCGCAATTAAGAGACCGCGACACCGAGTTACACACGCCGTCAAGGCTGTATTCCAATCAATAGGCAGAATTTCCAATTCAAATCAAGATTTCTCTGCATGAGCGGAGTGAGTTACGAGATGAGCGTCTGCCTTGATGCTCGTGATTGTGTCCTGCAAATACCAGCCCAGCATACCCAGTTTATTCTGTGCTGCTTGTCAAACCCCAAGATTCAAGGGTTTTTTTATCACTGCTAATCTTAAATTGGATCACGAGAACTGAAACCAGGACTGCCTGCCAGTATGGCATTATGACACTCCACATATTCTTCTCCTACTGTTTAAAACTGGTCATTTTGAGAGGAGTCTAGTATAACTTTATAGACTGGGTTATAAAAACTGTATACAGTTCAACTTTACACTAATTAAATATTAAACATATTGATGTTCTTATCGGTTTTGAATTAGGATTTATTTATATTTTGATAACACCAATTTCTAACTCTTTTCTTTTCAGGATAGTTTGATGAATGGAAAGTTAATCAAATTTTGCTGTTATTTATTTACTTTTTGCAATATCTTTACCCTTTGTATAAATATACTGTGTCACATTTAATCAGTTTAATTTCTTGCTTATTCAATAAAAGGATAAATTAGTTAGTCAGTCATATTTTATACTATTCAGCAGTGACTATCCACAGTTTCATAAAAGCTGCAAATATATTTAACTTTGGGCCAAATTAAAAATCTCTTTGCATCAGAATACTCTATATTTATTTCTGTATAATGTCTTTAAGCTTAAAGGGATAGTTCGCAATTTGTATTTCAAGCGATTTCAGATCATGAATGGTTTTATATATGAAGTACACACATATGTTGGTGCTTTTGAGAACTCATTGACTTTCAGCATATGGACAAAGCGTATAAAAAAGAGTCAAATGTCCTCATGGAAAGAGAAGAGAGAGACAGGCAGATAAAATAAACTAGAATTGAGAGGTGAACTGTGTCTTTAAGAAGAGAGAGGCAGCACTTTCCATGTTAAAGTGTTATTTGCATTATTTTAGGAAAATGCTTGTATGGAGTTGCTTTGGGAAGCCCAGGAAGACAAGTGCCGTTTTGTATATATTTTTGGTAGCATCTTCCAGCCTGAATGGCTGGGTATGTTTCAGAAGCGCTGCATGTATGTTTGCAGCTGTTTATTTTGTTTTGTACCACGCTCATTCCAGAGCCACTTGAGTTTCTGAATGGATGCATTCAGGAGGCCGTCTCCTAGTTTCTGCTGGCAGAGCAGTGTTGTCATAAATTTCACCGGAAATGAAAATAGAGACTGCTAAAATAACACCCCAAAGGCGCTGAGTAGGTTAGCCAGAGGGCCCCTGCACTTAAACAAAACCAGCATGGACCCAAAGAGACTATCACTCACTAAAACAATTACTTTGTAGGTAAGTTATTTATAATGTTATTTTGTGGCTGAAGCATTAATTCGATTTATTTTTGAATTGAAAAATTTCAGATTATTATAATTTGTATGTATGTTATAATTAATTTTGGAGCGTTAAAATAAAGTATTGTTACCATGAAACTTTTCTTAGCACTGCAAATTAATAATGAGTTTATTATATAATAAAGCGCATTAATTTAATAAACGTTGTACCATATTCATTACCTGATTACATCTAAAGAAAGTGAAGTTAATGGAATCAATAAAACAATAATTCATTTAATTATATTATATTCCTAATTATATTAGATATTAAAAATTTAATTAAGTTGTTGTGTATTTATGCCGTTGTGTATTTTGTTTTATTATCATATATTAACATGTTTTATATATTTATAACAAAGAGCTGTCAATAAGCTGTAAATAATTCATTTAAATTCCTATTTATAATGTAATTATTTAATAAACAAAAGTTGCATTATTATCATACAATTAACACATTTTATATCAATTTAAAAACATCACATGAATTTATAATAGCTATATTAACATCAGTTGCGTTTTGTTTTGTAATTCTTATAAAAATCTTTTAAAGTGCTTCAATGAGTTTCTCATTGAATAAAGTTTCTGAATTTTCCATGATCTGTGACCATGGATCCATTAGAAAATAATACCTTTTATATCGATATATGGAATTATGTCGTTAGTTCAATTTACATAAAAGTGTCTAATAGATGAAAAATATCTGGGCAGAGGATTTACGTCATGGCTCGTTATACCGTGTTTGATTGTTTGTGCGTTTTCATTGATACTTCTAATATGTGATGTAAGCTAAAACAAAGCAGACTTTTTATCGGAGACCTCATGGAAGAACTAAGCCAATTACTGGCAGCCTCAGGCCAGCCTGCAAGACGTTAGATTTGAACAGACTCTCTAAAAAATCCTAATCATTAGTGCAGGACAAATTAAATTTAACACGCTAAAGACTCAGAAGTGGGAGGCTAGTTCACGACGTTCGCTCTGAATCCAACATTTTAATTACGCATCCAGGCTTCTTGTAGTTTCCCCATGGGAGCGCGGGCCGAGTGTGAGGCCAGGAAAGCGAGAAATCTGTAGCCGGAGGATGTTCTTGTAAAGGAGAGGCCAAGTTCCGCGTTGGCGGGCCTCAAAGGCTCATCGAGGTCAAGCGTTCTCTCCACTCAATTAAACCGGCCGTGTCCATGAATGTATTCAGAGGAGAATCTGCCAAGGCCAGCGGGGCTGAATGATGGCGCTGGCTGCTGCCAGCGACAGCAAACTTGGAGGCTTTTCCATACGCTGTTTGGAAGTTAGCAGTGAAAAGATTTGGCGGACGCTTTATGACTGATAAAAGCGCAGGAATAAAGGATTTTCGATTTTTAATGAAATAAGAACAGGTTAAATGTAACAGAACAAAAAAACAATAATAATAATAATAATAATAATAATAATAATAATAATAAAAAAAAAAAATATTGCATCTATATCGAATAAAAATAAAATAAAATATTTCCTGGTTATAAATGCTTTATTTTCTTTTTCCGTTTCTTTTTGTAATTTCCAGTACTTCCTTTTTCTGTTTGTATTATAATTATATTTTTTTATTTTAATTTATATTTTATTTGTATTTCTTTTATACATATATATATATATATATATATATATACATATATATATATATATATATATATATATATATATATATATATGTGTATATATATATATATCTATATATATATATAACACTATATATATATGTGTATATATATATATCTATGTATATATATATATGTATGTATATATATATATATGTATGTATATATATGTATGTGTATATATATATGTATCTATATATATATATATATATATATATATATATATATATATATATATATATATATATATATAATAATTTTTTTTTTTTTGGATGATGAAGCCCTCACTTCCTTAATATCATTTCTGTCAGACACATTTCAGTCTTGTTTACATGTCGCCTGTTGTTTATCATTTGTATATCATATGCGAGTATTGTAATAATATACTGAGAAAATAGATGTAGAGATTAGTGTGAAGTATCAGGTTGAACCAACAGAACAAGGCTCTCACAGGACACAAAACCATAACAACATACTTGTTTGTGATGCACAAAGCCATAAGTGCACAGATGCGAGATGTGAAACCTTTCGTGCTAAACAACATGCATTGCAGCGGTATTATTTCAGTATTTTTACCTCATTTTTATAATATTTATTATTTTGATTAGTGTTTGTTAGATTATTAAAAATATATATATTTTCTGTTATTATTTTATTTTCTGTCGTTTTTTTTTGCCATTTGGCTAGTTAAACAATTGGCCATTTCAGTATGTACAAGTATTTATATTTATTTAGTTATATGTATTATATCAATTTATAATAATTCTAATAATTTTATGCTTTATTTTGTGTGTTAGTACTTTTATTTTTAAATCAATTTTTGCAGATTTATAGTAAATAAATCTGTAAAGAGGCAAACTTACTGTATTAAATACAGTAGTAACATTTAAAAAACACAGATCATCACTCACATAGACAGTACACAGGGAATTTTTTCTTTTCACTGCTCAAATAAAATGGCTCGCTCTTATTTTCATCATTCCAAGGCTTTACATTTAATAGGATTTAACCTGTCGTGCAACATTCAAGTTGCCTAACTATTTAACCATTTAGTTGTACCCTTTGAACTAATCCAGAGACCTAACCACCAGAGATGTCCAGTTTATACTAATAGAGACTTTTATCATATTGTTTATGCGTCATTATGTGACGTTAGTTATTGGGAAATTCTTCCGCTAGTAATTAGCAGTGGTGGATGTTCAAAGCTGGCGGCCCAGGCTCCAGAGATGACTTTTTCTGGGGATCTACTTGGGGCCACGAGATGTCTGCAGAGCTCCTAGCCTTCAGCCTTCAGAGCAGGTCAGAGAGAGAGCTAGTTGGCCACAGGCAAATATCACGGAGGAAGACCACGGCGCTTCCTTAAGATGGACTACGTATTCTTCACCGTCACCACCAGAAATCCTCAGATGTTCAGGCTGAAAAAGTTGTATAGCATATTTTATCAATGTTTCTAGAAGTCTTGAGGGCCAGATTTGGTATTTTATCTTCCAGTGTTGGGGAAAGCTGCTTTAGAGCTGCAGAGTCATGTATTTATTTCAAGCAGGACAGAGTTTAGTTTTGCTGGCCCGGTTTGAGTCTGTTTATCATAGTGAAGTGGTATATTTTCTTATAAATTATTTTTTTATTTTAATTTTGTATTTACATTTATTATTATTACTATTACAGATCAAAACACTATCTATATAATATATATATATATATATATATATATATATATATATATATATATATATACTTTTTTATTCTTTTTATTTATTTATAAAGTTATACGATATATTTATTTAGCTAAAAATGTTTAGTAACATGGTGCTGTTTTTGACTCTATGTTTTAGTATAATATTATAATTTCTTATTTAGTGTTTATATATATATATATATATATATATATATATATATATATATATATATATATATATATGTATATATATATATATATATATATATATATATATATATATACTATTTGTTTAGTACTTTATATTAAAATATTTTCCCCATTTTGAGTAGGTAGGGTGTGGCTTTTTAATAAAATCATTAGTTTCCAAATAGCCACAGTAATCACAGTTTATTAGCTTTTGCATTTCTGTTGTGTACTCAAAGTATACTGCTGTATTGATTTTTGGTATTTAGTATCAGTATGATTGTGAGTTTAGTTTTTGCCACCAAGATTTGTTGTTCCAATATTAGCATGTGTTTCTAGACAAAACTATGCAGCTCTTTATAAGTTAGTTATAGACTTATAATATTTTGGGAAAGCTTCATCGTATAGTTATTACAAGTAAAGTTTAAAACTCTATTTGCACCAAAATATATGATAATGATAACAAGTCATAACGTGATAATACATGCTACATGGAGACTGTGTTAAGCTAACTTGAAGGATTTGTCATAGCACTTTTTATTATATAGTATTTTATCACATTTTATTTTGGTTTTGTGAAGTGTATTATAAATCCTCATAAAAGTATCTGCCCAAACGACTAAATAAATGTAAGTAACAGACCTTTATGTTTGGAGTTTCCAGCTCATGCTGAAAGATGTGAATTAAATTAGTAGCAACAACCTTTAGAGTGAGTTATTTTACAATGTGTTTCTTGGTTTGTTGTTCCGTGACCAGTACAGTGGGCTGATGCCTTGGGCCAATATTCACATTGATCAACATTTCCATTTTTGCTTCAGGCTCATGTGCCAGATCTTTAGGATTCACATTTGCAACTCATAATAAAATATTTATTATGGGTTGCAGGCAGGCTCATAAAGTCATATCATAAACTAAGCAAAAATAAATGCTCTGATCAATAATGAAATCGCTGACACAATCACGCTAACAATCGCGAACAACAAACGAAAACAGCTGTTATCAAATAACTACAAAATTGTTATACTAATTAACTACGCTTTTCACAGCATAGTATTAGTGACTATTACCCATTACGACCCCAGTCGTTAACGAACACTTTATGAGGCGACAATAACAATCAAAACTCAAAATAAGAAATAATGATAAACTACTATATGCTATTATTCGTCGATTTAACAACACAACCACATGCTATGTGGTATCGCGGTATGATGTCATATTTTTGTGCAAATAAATTTTTAAACTTACTTTAAAACCAACACGATGAAAACTCAAAATATTGCAAGTCTATAACTAACTTACTGTAATTTTAGTTAAGAAAACAATGGAGACTGATGAACAAATAGCAGGTAACAGATAAACTCACAATCACATTGACACCAAATACTGTAAAAAAATCCCAATACAGAAAATATCACAGTACACAACTTGAAAATATAAGCTAACAAACTTGTATTTATCAAATATTTGAAAAATCTAATATTTATTAAAAACAATAACTACCTACCAAAATAAGGAAAATAATTTAATATATAATGCTAAAACAAATAAAGCATATATATATATATATATAACATATATATATATATATATATATATATATATGTATATATATATATATATATATATATGTATGTATGTATATATAAAGAAACACTAAGGTAAAGGGAATTACTAATATTGCTCACTAAATATAAGTCAAAAAGCAACACCAGCTCATTTCTTTAAATATTTTTAGCTAAACTAAATATATTTATAAATTTTATAAGTAAATAAAAAGAATAAAAAAGTATATATATATATATATATGTAGTATATATATATATATATATATATATAATACATAGACCAGTGTTTAGACTCTGTAATTAAAACTCAACAATAACCAAATGTAAATACAAATTAAACAATAATTTATAAGAAAAATATACCACTAGAATAAACGAACTCAAGCATACTTATGCAACAAACTGTCTGCTGAAAACCTAAATACATGACTTTACCCTCCTGGCACAGCTTCCTCAGCGCACTGAAGGCAAATAATTAAAAATCTGGGATTCTGCTCTGAAAACATTGATAAAATAATAACTTTATACAACAGCATTGAAGACTCTGTTGAGCGATGAAGAAGGCATGGCGGCTGTCTCGTGATGAAACTTTGTCGCAACGCTGCTGTTCTCTGGACCTGCTTTCATGAAAACTGAAGCTCTGTGAGCTCGACAATCGCGGTCAGCGGCTTTCATCTCTGAGCTCGCGTCAGCGTTGAACATTCACTGCTATTGCAACTCTCAATAACAACGTCGTTATGGCAACGTGCAAGCCTAATATGATAAAGTCTCTGTGTATAAACTGACACATCTTCTGATCTCTGAACCAGACTAAATTACAAATAATAAATAACAACAGCAGTATTTACACAAATTAAGCCTCTATTAAATGTGAGATTTTGAAACGACATAGAGCGGCCACATTTGTTACAGTGAAAAGAAAAATTCTCAGTACTGTCTATGTAACGGAGCCAAATTAAATGTTTTTAAATATTACTACTGTTTTAACGGTAAAAAGCTCTGCTACGAATTTATTTTATCAAATCTGCAAGTATGATTTAGCTCAAAAGTACTCAATACACAAATAAACATAAATGAAAACCAATAAAATGACACTATAACTTTGAATGTAAATATAAATACTTGCACATACTAATAACCAATTATTGTGAAATAAAATAGTAAAAAACGACAGAAAACTCAAAAATAACAGAAAATATATATATTTTTAACAATCCAACAACACTTTCAATCAAAAATAATAAATATTATAAAGCCAATGTAAAAAACTACTGAGAAATAATACTGCTGCAATACATGTTAACAACATGAAAATTTCACATCACCACATCACAACCACTTATAACTTTAGCATCTGCTTGACCCATGTTGTATGTTTTATGTCTGTGAAGCACTTATTCTGACCTGATACTGGCAGCTCTCACATCTATTTCTCTCTTATTATATAACCAATACACTTTGCGTACATGATACTGGCTGGATAAACAACAGTGGCTATGTAAACAAGACTAGAGAAATATCTCTGACAGAAACAGGCTACTACAAGTGAAACTATCATCAAAAAAAAAATTATTATAATAACTATATATATATATATATATATATATATATATATATATATATATATATGTATAGTATATATATATACACATGTATATATATACACATACATATATATACACATACATATATATATATACATGAACACATATATATACACATGCATATATATATATATATATATACATGAATACACAGCATATATATACACACATATATATATATATGTAACAACAACATATGTATATATACTGTAATAACAACATATATATATATATATATATATTTAATAACTTTTATATATAGCTAAATAAAATATAAATTAAAATAAAATATAAATTGGTGTGCCAAACAAAAAATATAGTACAAAGAAAACTGAAAGAAATAAAGTATTTCTTTCGACTAAATATTTTATTTTATTTTATTAAATATAGATACGCATTTTTATTGTGTATTATTATTATTATTATTATTATTATTACGTTTTTATTCTGTACATTAGCTACTAACTATTCATTAAAAGCGTAAATCCTTTATTTTTTATCGGTCATAAGCGGTCATAATCTTTCACTGCCTTTCCAAACTTAGCGATAGGAAAAGCAGAGATTTAAAACGTCACGAGCGAAACCAGCGCTCTATCATTCCCGCTCCCGCTTCAGCGGCTGGATACTCACTACTCTCTGAATACATGCGGCGCGGCGACCTTATTGGGGAAAGCTGACCTCAGAGAAACCTTGGCTACGGCGCATGAACAGCCTCTCTCACAGAGCTCTCGGCAACAATTTCTGGCTCAACTACGCCGGCGGCATCTGTGGGAAAACACAAGGAAAGCCCGATATGACAGTAAAGCCCAGATTGAAAGCTGCGTAACAACCTTCCACGAAATCTTTAGCGGTTAAACTGTTGTCGCTGCACTAATAGATTGAAGTCTGTTCAAATCTGGCGCTTGCAGGTAACCTGAAAACTGCCGGCCGATCGTTGGTCTTTCATGGTCTCGTCAGAAAGTCTTGCGTTTTATTTAGCTTTACATCACATATTAAGCGTCGTGAAAAAACATTGAAATGAATCAGCGACCTAACGAGCATGAGCAATCACTATAACTCGGACTATTTTCATCTAATAGACACTTTTATATGAAGTGAGCAATCTGCACACATGATCTTCCCATGTCGTATAAAAAACATTATTCTGTCTTGAGATCGTAACTACGGAGTGTGAAGGAAACAGAAGCTTTTATTCAATGAGCTTTTGATAGCTTGCTTTTAAAGATTTTATAAGAGCACAAGGCGCCATAACTGATAATAATATAGTCGTGATATTTTTAAATTGATACATAAAATATGTTTAACTGTATATTATTAATGCAACTTTATTTTATTAAATAATTACATTATAAATAATTTAAATAATTATTACAGCTTGCTATTCTTTTGAAAATATAAACATGTTAATACTATCGATAATAAAACAAATACCTTAACATACATAAGCCTACAATAACATTGTAATTAAGGCACAATATCTAATATAATTAGGAAATATAATATAATTAAAATGAATTATTATTTTATTGACTCTCCATTAACTCACTTTCTTGATAACAATCGGAAGCAATAATAATGGGCAATAAACTTACGTTTATTGAAGTAATACAGCTTATATTATATAATAAACTCATTATTAATTTAAAATAAGAAAAGAGATTTTATTATAATAAACATTTTATTCGACGTTCAAAAAATTAATTATAACATAATATAAATTATAATAATCTGAAATTCATCAATTCAAACAAATCAATTAATATTTTGAAATGTTAATACACAATATTATAATAACTTAATTTAAATAAAGCCAATTGTTTTAGTAGTGATAGTGCTCTTTGAGTCGCGGGTAACTCTGTTTATACTGAGAAGCCTCGTCTTTTAGCGATCTTTTAAATAAAATATTTGAGTAATGCTCATTTTCATTTTGGCTCGAGCATAGAACACATCAACCCGTCAAATACGAGGCACTCAGAAATAAGCTCGCCTGGTGCATCATTCGAGAACCACGCCGTTATTCTTGGAGACCGAGCGTGCGCAAGCTGAACAGGCGCGACTACTGAAACTAGCGTACGGCGCTTCTGGCACGTCAGGCACGAAGATATGCGAAAGCCTACACAAAACTCCCTCGCTCTGCTGCCAAATCTTGCAGTAACTTATTTTCCCCAGAATAATGTGCAAACTCGCTTTACTAACAGAAGAGAAGTGCCAAAATTCTCTTAAGGCACGATTCGCCCAATTTCGTTTATTTTATCATATCAGCTTCTCTGCTCACAGTGAAAGTGTTGACTTTTTTTGGCGTTTTGTCCATAATCCAATGATTTCAAACAACAACATGTGTGCTACATATAAAACCATTCATGATCTGAAATAAGCTTGAAACAAAAGAAGCGATTGCGAACTGTCGCTTTTAAGCTTTGCAACGATATGCTGGTAAACTGGGCCAACAGTATATTCTGACCAGGCCTGGTATTCAAGTTAGGCCTTATTTTGCAGCTTTTATGCGAAACTGTGACTAACCTGGAACAATGTGGGAAGCGAAATATGACAAATCATCAACTTATCCTTTTATTGAACAAGCGAAATGAAGCGATTGAAGTAGCGACACAAATGCATTTACATGTTGTGGCATATTGCAAAGAAGCCAAATAAATAAACCAAGGCGAAAATTTGATTAACTTTCCGATATCAACTATCTGAAAATAATGAAACTCAGGAAGTAGTATTATCAAGAAAACATAGGAAATAACTCTTAATTCAAAGAAAACACGTATAAGAAACAATATCTTGTGTCTTCAGTAGTGCAAAAGTTGAGCACAGTAACTTTCACGGACACCTGCCTAGTTCATAAAACTTGGTGGGCTTCCTCTTCCAAAATGACCAGTTTTTGAACGTGAGGAGAAAGAATAGTAATGAAGAGAAGCCATAAGGCTATGCTGGCAGGAAAGAACTCTGTCTCAATTCGATGATCCCCAATTGGAGTGGCAGAGAGGAATAAAAAGAACCCTTTAATCCTGGTTTGACAAAGCAACTTGCAAGCTAACAGCGCTCTGAAACTGTATTCTGTGACTTGCAATAAGCGTGGCATCAGGCAGGCAGCTTCATCTAAATAATCGTTGGCTCAAGTGAAATCTTGATTTGGTGAAATCTGATGATGAATACGCTTAACGGCGGCGGTGGCTGTGGCGCGTGCTGTAATTGCGTATGTGCGACACCGGCGACTATGCAGCGCGAGCATGCTCCTCAGCGACTTTTAACGAGTTAACAACATCTCCCCCTGTCGTCACCATAACCAGCATGTGTTCGGCGCTTTGGCAGTCAATAAAGCTATTCAGCGGAGTGACGGCGTTAAAACTGGAGGCGGATAGTGGCTGCCTGCGCAGAACGTCAATATAAGCGAGCAAATAAAAAAATTTGCGGACTGCGATCGAAATCTGAATTGTAATTCAAACGCTCATGACTGAAACGAAGCGATGGAAATCATTGAGATCACATTTATTTAAGAGCTATATATTCACATCGCGCGTCTATTGGGTAACCTTACCAATTAATTCCGTCGCACTGCTACGCGAAAGAATCTCGCGGATGTGCGAGATGCGTGATTATTACTGGCGGTTTGGCGGCGCGATAAATCGTGAGTAATCAGTGAAAATAAATCGTAAAGGCGACTGGAGTAGGCTTTATTGGCACGGCTTCCGAGAATAACAATAATGCTTGCAATTTTCCAGTGACATCATAATCACCAATATCTGTTTAAAAACGATTTTGAATATTTTGTTGAATATTTCTTCTGATTTCACCTGATTCCCACGAATAAAGCTGCATTATAAATAAATAAGCTTGTTTTTACCGCAAACAATAATTTAAAAGTTTGTCCATGCCGGAGTGCAACGAATTATTGTGATGTTTCTATCAAGCTGTTGGAACTTTCATTCTTAGTGACGCCCATTCACTGCAGGTAGCATCCATTTGTCTTGACACGAAATGCATTTGCGATGAAACCACCTCATTCAAATATTTAGATGTCACGAGGAGCAGTGCGTTTTCAGCACGTATTTTATGGAGACTGCGAAAGCTTTCCGTGCTATGAAAAACAATAAAATGTTTCACTCCCGGTAGACGTCTTTGCGACCGCGATATAATATAACGTGCAAACACATTTTCTTGACATATCTGCCAACTGCAGACCTACCAAACATGTTTGCTCAGACACCACTCTCACTGCCTCAGGCAATGAATATCGTGACTATTCAACTCCTGTGTTCCTAAACAATTCTGAAGAAGAGAGAGAGAGAGACATCCTGCTTTTCTTATTAAGATGGAAGCTGTTCCAGCTAGATAAATGACATTTTTCCAATAATTACTCCAAAGCAGCTGGGAGCCACCCATCAAACTATCAAAACTATCAGAACCTCACAGGCGCGTTTAGAAAGGATGTAATGCATTTAGAAAAATCTAGACTTTAAAATACAATTAAGCATCTGTATAAGTGCAGAAAAGTCTTAGATATTTTCCAGCTAAAATTACTGTGTCACGATTCTGACTGAAATTCGATGAGGTTAAGGCTGTGTTGGTTATCAGGAGACACGTGTGATCCCAGGTCCAGTGTTTACCACTGCTTCAATATAAGGTAATACAGACCACAAGCAGTACCTCCCTTTAGTAAGAGACCTGTGATTTCCAGAGCTTGCCCGCAGACTCACATCTCAAAAACAGATTTCAGTAGATGTTAGATGTAAACACATTTAACCATCTATCATGACACCTTTCAATGTAAGCTACACAAGCTGTCACTCCTCTCATCAATAGGACAAGACAGAAAAACTGATGTTTAAAAAAGAAAATAAAGATGATTTTGAATGATAGCTTTGCTGGCATCACGATTCACGTCTCTCTTAACATGACGCCCATTACGACGCTCCACGCTCGGCTGAAATGCATCGCCACATGTAGAGCGATCGCTGACTGTCATTCGCCTAGCTGGAAATTACTTCCGAGAAGACGTGAAATTTGCCGAATAAAGCGTCGTTGTGAATGAGCAGAGAACCATTCGGCGTTGAAAATGCTTGGGAATCGTGAATAGGCGACAGAAAAACTCTGAAACTCAGTCGATTCCCCTTGATGAATGATTTCAGGGTTTGAATCGATCCGTCAAGGGAGAATCATTCTGTTTCCGGTTCAATGAAGCTATCTATGGTGCCTGCCAAAGCGAACCTGAATCATATTGCATAGATAACACGAACTACTGGCAGCTAGCGTTTAATTTTGGCATTTGGCTGTTATGACTGAAGCTGTTATTTTTGCTATAGAAAAATTTCGGTAAATCGACACTATGATATGACAACGCTACCTGCAGAACACACATGCGTGATAAAGCATTAACAATTAATGCGGCATCAAATTTCATCACTGCGCTATGCCTATTGCCTTCGCACTGCACGCCTGCGAAAATAATGAAGCGCATTGCAACCTGTAATATGCTATTTACTGTTGAATTCTGGAGTTAAATATGCCTGATAATGTTACAATTTCTCCAATTCGATCTGAGACTATTGCTAACGGTTGAATGCTGATCGCGTGTTACAACGATGGTTTATTCGCACAATACATTAAGTTGCTGTGGCGCCGGTATTTCTCAGCCCAGCCGTGAGGCGCGTCAGCGGCGTGAATGCGTGATGCAATCGTGCGTCTTATGACGGCGTAACCGCTCGGACGACATTCGAGCGCTGCCTTCACAAGCTGTGCTGCGCGTCCCTGCGTTGGCGCCTCTGTGTTTGTATCTGGAGACGTATTTAACATTGGCTTTCAGAGAGTGAGCGAACATGTCAGACTACATCCATATCATCTCCCTCTCCGGAAGTATCCATTGTCATCGTCTCCGTCATGCCTCCTGCGCGTAATTGAAACGGCAAAAAAAGAGGTGAGCTGTCAGCGGAAGCAATCAGCCACCTTTCTGAAACATGAAGCCGAACGAAGCCAATGCGGCAGGCTTTACGACTGATTTGGCAATCGACTGACCGATAACTGTGACTTCGACTCATAGCGGGCCTCTGCGGGGAATCGCTTAACGTCTCACTGCAGCTTCAGTGGACTTGTAGGTGTCTCACTATGATTCATGAAGGCCATAAATTCCGGGGCGGCTTGACTGCAGTAGTCCATAACAATACGTTCGAAGACGAAGCCAGCATCGGAAGCATCTATCGTTAGCACCGCATTATGTAGTAAACAGCAGGTAAATATTTAAGATGACTTAGCGGCCTAGTGATATTTGAAAAACAAGCATATCTATCTATCTATCTATCTATCTGTCCTATCTGTCTATCTGTCTATCTGTCTGTCTGTCTGTCTGTCTATCTGCTCTGCAGCCAGATGGGCTGAATTTCAGTTTATAATTTTGCATTAAATCTGCTGAAATCAATTCATGTGGTCAAGTTCTGAAATCAACTGGGGCTGAGGCATCCTCGATTCATTGAGATGCAACCACCAGCTAATACTGTTTATTGAAATAAGAGTCCAAAATACAGCCAAAATGCGAATAGCAGATGAAAAAGCGACCAACTGATCATCTGTAAGAAATGTTATCACCCAACAGCACCATGACTTTTATTATTTTTGCTGAGTAGGCACTAGATATTTAATTAAAACTGAAATGAATATAAGCAAAAATGACATGTAAAAAAATCTTACAAAATGTTATAATAACTATAGTATATTAATTAACTACAACAAACATTTCTTAAGTATGAAGCAAAACAAACTTCTAGGAAACAACTAATAACTGAAATAAATAATGTGAGTACCAAAAATATGAAAACTGAAAGCGACATGCCTAACATAGAAACACCTGAAAAACAACGAAGCAACCTGTTTCACCTAATTAACTAACAAAGAAATGCTGTTTGTAAATATTGTAACAATGCATACATAACAACGATCAAGTGCATTTTATCAGCTTTTGTTACACGACTGGTATAAAACAATATAACAGCCTGAACCGAAAACATAAATGAAATCCCAATTTTAAATGACCTAGGCAGTCTCATAGTAGACCCGGAAACAGGCTCCCTGCATTCATGACAGCACTCAAGCAACCCTGGCAACTTTTGTGCACTACTAGCTCATGTTGCGTGACCTTTGCCTTATTTTGTTGCTGTTTCGCCTGATCATGTTAAACAGTCCTACGCACGTGCAACTCAGAGTGATAAACTATCACCCACACAAGAGAGGTTTAAAGAGGCGCGAGACCTTCACTTTTCGTCCATGTCGCTCTCATCACTCCTTTCTGCTTTGTGCTTTCGCACAAACTTCCATGGCTGCACGTGAGTGTGACCAGACTGTAGTCAGGTGCTGAATTTAATCAATTTTAATCCATCTCCCCCAGACTTCAGACCCCAGGATGACTTTTATTCGCTGCCGGAATTACTGCTGAAGAATGCATTTTTAGTTCATACCAGCTTGATAATACCAAAAAATTTCAAATGCTTTTACACAAAGCGCGTTAAGATATGGTGAAAATAGCATAAGCTATCAAGAGTAACACCGTGTATTCAATCTTAATATTTAAACAAAATCTCAACAAAATAGTTAATGTAATTGTTAAAAAAAGAGTATATATATCTATATCTTTAATAATATAAAATTAATTTAAAATTTAATTAACCATTTTTTCAACATTTAACTTATGTGTATTGAAATTATGTGTCTGCAATTTCAGTGTGTATAAACAATGCGTAAATAAAAATGATAACGATATTATCATATGCACATAATAACATTTCATATCATAAATGTGAAAACGTATTATTATGCGCCAAACTTATATATTGCGTCTATATGCCAAGTCAAATTAAATTTGCGGTGGAATTATGTTGTGTTTGAAACTGAAATATTTTAACTGTAACTTTGGTGTATTTAAAAAGCAACTTTTCGTAAACATATTTTTTCTTTTGATTTAATATCTGAAATTACATCACCGTCGTATTATTTAAATATTAACATTGTATTAAATATATTTAAATAAATATAATAATGTATGCATTAATAATCATTTATTAAATATTAATACATTAAAGAAAGACAAATAATAATAAAAAAAACAACATTTTATAAATATTAATACCAGTGAAAGTGCTGTATGTGGAGTTTTTTATTTATGCATTGTAATATTTTGATATCATTACATACATTTACAAAATATTGTATATTAAATAAGAAAAGAAACAAAAGAAATAACTTATCGTATACAGATGCACTTTTTCAACAATATAAATTATTGTTATTATTTAATATATAAATTACAAAAAATATAAATATATGTAATTTTGCTTTATTAAATATATTTGAATATTTTGCCAAATAAACTAAAATTAATTAATTAATTAATAAATGAAGCTGCGTAATATGGAGCTTACTACCAACTGGGCATAACTTTATCTTGTTGAATGTCTGTCAGGAAACTAAAAAACCATTAGCATTATTTAATAACGTCTTCATTAATAAAATTATTTCTGAAACAATCACTAAAACTGCGTTATTTATATTTTAAGCTGAGATGCAGCTTCGAATCCAAAAACAGACACTCTGAATATAAATAAGCGTAACTAGTAATATCCGAAAATACAACAATTACTGCGTCTGAAGTGAATAAAACTTTCGTACATGTGTCGAAGACACAACATGAAGTAAGCGATTTGGTCATCATTGGCGTAATACGCCAGAGAAAAGCAGCTGACACTCCGGAGCTCACAATCAAGTCGACAAGCATCGCTCAACCGCGATGAACACGCGGCACAATTTGCAACCACTTATGCTACGACTACCTAAAGCGCAATAACTCGCTGAAGCGTATCAGCGGCGACAGGAAGACAATCTCTCGTATTCTGCATGACGACATCATCGAACCCGCAGGTTACCGTAATGACGACGGCGAATCGTCTGCAAGCCTGAAGCGCAAAAAGAATCAAATCAAGAAGATGCAATCACATTATCTGCTCTTTAATCACAATGACTACAACTGCGTTGTGAACACTGGCATACTACGGTATCACGTGGCATTCAGAACTTTTAAGGAAATGTAAGTGAAGCAATCCTGGAAAAACAGAATGGATGTGAAGAAAGTGTCACATACGACAAAGAATAACTCACCAAATTGGAGATCGAAAGACACCTGACACGGCTTCAGCTATTTAATCCGTCAATAAGCGATAACGCTGGGCTGGCGGCGATAACGCAGCTGCAGTCCGGAAACCTAATGACTACCAAACAAACTGTATTTACACACTCTGCGTGTGCTGCTCTTGTACACATTGAGACCGACAAGAGCTTTTATCTGTCTGAAAATGCATCTTCCATGCGCTTCCGAATGTGTCAGAAAAGGCTCAGTGAATTCCTGTAATGTTTCAATGACGAAAAACAAGGAAGGCAACTGTTGACTATAGACAGTAGCCTTATAAACGTGTCGTAATACCAGGCTCATTCATTCGCTCATATATGCTGTGTGTGTATAACTATTCAGCTAATAGCTCAGCTATTCAGCTGTTTCTTCAATGTAACAACAATATTCAAAAATTAGACAACTTCACTATGATTCATTGCGTCATGAACTATTTTCAAGTATATTGCCTATATTTCACTCATAAATTTTGGAAAACAGGCCCCAAATATTAAATATTTTTTTAATGTTAAAAAAAAAGCATATATATATATATATATATGTATATATGTATGTATAACAACAACATATATATATATACTATTTTGTAATTCTATGTATTTAAGTATTTGAGAAATTATCATTAGTATATTTAGTCGAAACAAATCGCCAAACATAACTCATTACATTCTTTCAGAAATAAGTATCACAGAATATTTAATAATTGCTGTTGAACAAAAAATAATTTACAAAAAAACCCACAGACAACAAACTAACAGAATGCTATTCTAATTGCTAAGCAAGCGTAAATCTTAATATATTTCCCCATATAAAACATTACTGGTGTATATTGGCTTTGCTTGTATATATGAATGAAAATGAATGAATGAAGACCAGATAATTTGAATGAATGAATGAGTGGATGAATGAATGAATGAATGAAAACAGATGAATGAATGGAGAAACAGATAGATGGAGAAATGAATGAGTGAGAATGAATGACTGAATGAATGCGTAGTGAATAGACAGATGAATGAATGAATGAATGAATGAGTAGATATAGATGAAATGAATAATAAATAGATAAGAATAAAACACTCTGAGAAAGTATACAATTATAATTTATTATATTTGAAATAATTTGCCAGGAGAAATCTATCTGACTCCCCACAGCGAAGCTACCTTGCGTTCATTACTATACCAAGCGCTTCGTGGAAATACACTACAGAACTTCTAAAACTCGAGGCTCTCCACTGTCGCGGCGTCCAACTGCGGGCTGAATATTAAAACTTTCATTGTTATTTTATCACCGCTCGCTTTGCTGACTTTGTGTTTGAAATCGGCAAATCTCAGTTGACGCATCTTAAAAGAAATAGCTACGGCTATTGAAGAAGCAGCGTGTATCCCGAGCGCTATTGACTTTAAATGAATGCATTGTCGAGCTATTCAGCGGGGACACCGGCTATCGGTGAGCCACGCAGCAATGCCCGAGCTATGCGCCATATTGCGAGCTGTCAAGTAATTGAGAGGAAAAGTCAACCGCTGTGCGTGCGATCTTGCGTAACGCAACCTCTGACCTGGCAGTAATTACACAGTGAGCTTTGAAAAATGACAAAGAATTCAAATAACTTCGCGTTGTCACCGAAGGCTCGATAACAAACAGTAATTAAGAAGGCAAATGCAAGCGAATGCTCGTTATCTAACGGTTCACAGCGATGCCGGCTTGTTAACTTTCAGCGTGCAGCGCGCACTGATCTCGGCATGTCGTTACCTCTGGCGTTAGAAACAAGCAGTACATGTGCTCTCATACAGGAAGAAATCCGGCTAGGCTGGCATGCCGTATGGCTCATTACAAACTGTCTCTCTGCGCTCTTATCTCTCTCTCTCTGTGCTCTTAATCTCCATTGCTATCGCGGAGAAAATGACGAACACCTACCGGCCTCAGAGCCAACCTTAAACCAGTTGCGACAACAACTACGCGGCGATGTACGATGACTTCTTAACGTACATTCTTAACATGTATAACAATATTATAGAAACATACACTATTGAGAAAGTAAACAGCATCTTATTCCATCTAGGCTTCCGTTTATTGATCCCAAGCTTCAAATTACTGTGAAAAATTATCGCAATTAACAGTGCAAAAAATATATTTGGTATATTATGTTAAGGTAATTCTTAGCACCGATTTTCATATAAATCGTCATTTATTGCATATGCATTACACCAATAATTGTCTATAAAAAAATTCAAAAAATGATACTGACTTTCAATACTGCTTACGATATT
Organism: Puntigrus tetrazona; assembly: GCF_018831695.1. Taxonomy (NCBI): domain Eukaryota; kingdom Metazoa; phylum Chordata; class Actinopteri; order Cypriniformes; family Cyprinidae; genus Puntigrus; species Puntigrus tetrazona. The sequence continues at coordinate 7,619,188 of NC_056709.1, forward strand.
TCTGAACCCTAACTTAAAACAAATATAATAATGTTCACTTTATTGAATTAATTCATTCATTAAACATTAGTTTCAATACATATACGCAATAAAGTATTAATTTGTTAAAACTCAAATAAATAAATAATTGAATTCTTTAATTTACAACTATAACTAACACAAATAAAAGATAACAAGCAAATTGGGGTAAATTATAGATTTACTGAAACATCCTTTTGATTAAAAAGTATAGATTTAGTAATAAAAGCAATTTTTAACACATTACTAACTTTGGTAAAAAAAAAGGTAATGAAAAATAAAATAAAATAATATTACTGCTAAATAATTAACAATGAATGTAAAAATAAAATTAAATAAAATGTTACTCTTAAAATAAATAAATAAAAATACAATAAATATATTAAATGCGCGACTCTAATTCATCTTTTAATAAGTAATTTAATTATTAAGAATGCTGGTTAAAAATAAAATAAAATAAATAATTTATAAAAATTATAATTATAATATATTTTACTTTGTGTAAATTAAAAAAAATCATAGTATTAGAACAAAAGCACAATTAGCTAACTTTTCTGAGAAATGATCAAAATATTCACCTCTATGACATTTAACAATCGTGAAGAGAAGATATCAAAAAATACTTAAACCAACCAAGTATCTCAGAGCCGTCCCAGCATTTCAGGCTGGCGCAAGCCGATGATATAAACGCACGATTTCCCGGTGAAGAACTCTCCGGCGACGAGGGAGCGACTCGCTCGCGGTAAGCAACAACCCAGTCGATAATGGAGGACACTGTTACATCGGCGGCGTGTAGCCTACTCGGTATCTTGCATAAATAAACCTCTGACTTGGCCACTGCTGTGTGACAGTTAGCGGCAGGCTCCTTTTGTAGCTATTTACAGCCATCATTTTCTCCATTGGGAATATGCAAGTGCGCAGCTTTGAACATGCTGCTTTTTAACACAACTATACTATCTCTCACCACCCACACACACACTTTTTGCATAAGTATATATATATTTCTCTTTATAATGTATTAAATATTATGTCAAAGGAACAATGAACACAAAAGACTGGGAGTAAAAGAAGGAAATGTTGTGCTGTGTAATGTAATAATGTGTGTGTGTGTGTGTGTGCTAACCAACTATTTTCTTCAACAATAATAATGCTGAAAATGCATGTGTGCAAAACAAAACATATAACAACAATCAGAGAGTGTTTTGTGGCATATAAATAGTCTTAATATATTTCATGTTAAGCCTCTGATCTTCTAAAACACTAAGCTGCCCAGAAAAGAGTAACTGCTGCCGGCTCAGCTACCCGATATGTGCCCCAGCAATACACACTTTACAACTACTTGACAAATACTAAAGCAAAGGCTAATCTATGGAGAAAACTAATGTAATCATCAATATATTTTATATGTTGTTGTAGATAAATGAATTTTCTTGAGAAGAAAGTTTATTGATATTTTTATTACTAATGTTAATATTTATTTTTAACATTATAATAAAAACAAGTGGAGTAAATACGATTAAATGAAAATAAACAAAACAAGAAAACTAAATTCAATCTTACTCTCTGTCACTGAAAAAAAACAAATTTTCAACAATACCAGACTCAAACTTTAATATAAAAATAGCAATGTTTTAATATAAAAAACACTATTTAGAAAATTCAAATGAATACACACATAAATATACACATAAAAAAATGCATATACTGAAATAATAATTAAATATAAAATATCTGAAACAGCAAACACACAAAAGCACAGACTGAAAATGACACATACATGTACATGCTGCGTACACATAATGTACAATCTGGCTGACTAACATTTCTGACAATCAAATATATTTTATTGACGGCATTACAGAACTTTGAAAATGGTATTTATTCTTCTTCTTAGTAATAATACTACTATTCGCAATAAGGCATTAATGAAACATAAACGAATATTTGTTCATGCTGACTTAGCACGACGCCGCCAGCTTCTTTGCAACAAGGCATTTCTCATAACATCCTGAACAGCTTGCTGCAAACCGCGCAACGCGCGGGCTTTATGTCGAATGGTGATGAAACAGCGAAAATGAATGATGAGGAAGCGATTCGAAGATTCGCTCAGTGAAAAGCGGATTCGTCCAAGTGAAAAACACAATGACAATGAAACGCGTGTTCTTACCCGTGTGAAAGACGAGCCAGCGATCCTGACACATTTATTGTGTCAGGAAGATACTGTGGTGAACATAAAACTGCGTTACACCCTCATCGCGATTACTGAGACTATTTGTCTGGCGCGCCAATGAAAATGATGTAAATCTGATTCGTTTGACTAATTCATAAACTTTCATCGGCGCTCACCCATTGACCTTTAACACTTTTAAAAATGTATTTACTAGTAATAGTAATTCTGTCTGCCATTCCATTTAGTATGATAAGAAAATTACTGCGGCTTAAACTGACGAAGCATAAAATATGCATTTGATATGTTTTTGCTTTATTATTTATTTTATAATATACATTTATATATTTACAAAAATGCCAAAGAAAAAATTTAGCAATTCAGGAGCTGTATTATAATCAGCAATTATTGTTTACGAATAATATCGTTTAATAGATTTTTATGGGTAACCCTTTGAAATAACAGTAATTGTTTTTTTAATGTATTAATGTATGACTGGCAAATAATGTGTGTGCTAAAATGACATATTTCTGCAGTCGCCAAAACAACATTGACTAACCCCTTGATGCAACATTAATAAAGCTGCGAACAAAATAAATGAAATGAATCAACCATCACCAACATGATATTTTTCACTTTATTATAAGCTGTATTATTTTATAATAATGCTACCAGTATTACACCATCCCAGCCTATTGTATTTTTTGTAATATCTGAATTTTTTTAATTCGATGCAACATTACTGTCATGTCAGCATTTTTTAACGGCACAAATAATTTATATTAACCGCTAAATCATATTTATCACTATTCAAACATTTACTCATTCTGACCACAATCTCACTGAAAATAAACCAGCGTATACACTATTAAAACTGAATTGCCCAACAACGTATTACCAAAATGCTAGATGACACACTTTACTAACACTATTTGGCGTTTCAATACGATTATCATCTCATCAAATAAAAGGAACGACAGTTTATATAATCATTTGAAACTGCACTATTAGTCATTTATTTTACATGTTAACAGTGCGCTAAGGCTGATATCACGATCTGGTAATTCGTAGATATAATTTTCACAAATAAGGACGTCACAAATTTTAATTTAAATTGACACGAAAAATTCAATAAGACTAAATATCGGGTAAGTTGACCAATTTCTTTGGCGTGAATAATGCAGAGGCAAGCGCGGCGTAAACAACGTCTGGCTGTCGTAACGCTTAATACGGCGAGCCGTATCGCGACTTTATTGATAACCGGGTGCACCTTATAACCTGTTTTTACGTGCGAACAGGCTCGCGGCAAACAACATTTTTCATGCGACGCCGAGCAAATCGTCGCTAATTCTCTCGCGGATCCAGCACGCGGTCAGCTGTGTTTCCTGCTCCCGCTCCATCTGAAGCGCAGGAAAATGTGCGTCTATTTGGCGCGCACTCGCAGGCGTGAAAGCTGCGACGAATGCGCCATCTTTCGCCGGCGAAGTGGTGACCACCTGACCGTTAAAGACGAATACGCTTTGTCGTGGCGCCATCTGGTGAAATGAAATAAAAAAGTCACCTTCATTGAAAATACTCAACTTTTTATCGACAACGTCAATGGAGTAGTGAGTAACAGACAGCGCAAACGACGCCGCGTCACAAATGCCGCAAAACAACCGTCAACTTTTGCCGATACTATGCATTGCGCTCGTAACTGCTGCTCGTCGGTTGGCTGCGGATGTTTGGCCGAACGGCTGTGCGATCTGAACCGATTATCTGGCGATAGGAGGCCATTTGAGATTTAATGTTGGCTGCGCCAGCGCACAACAACGACGGCGAAGGCTGCTGTCGCCGAATGCATCAGCCCGTCAAGATGACTCACGAACCGAGATCTGACTTTACGCTGAAGTCTAATAGGTATGCAGTGAAAGCTACTTGTGCGGGCTGATCGTATTTGAAAAACATCTTATATTTGAACGAACTTCGGAAATTGTTATGAGCCAGCATGCTCAAATATCCAAAAAGCCAGCAAATTTAATGACAACAACTTTATAAAAAATACTCTCAGAAATGTATTTTAAGAGCCTCTTTCTTAAAACCACATATTCATAAGTAACTAACACTAATAATATTATTAATATTTAATAATATTAATGTGTGTTATATTGCATGTATAATATATATATATATATATATATATATATATATATATATATATATATATATATATATATATAAACTTCTGCATTTTCATAAGAAATACAAAAAATATATATAAGCTCAAGGCATATATATATATAAATATATTTTATATTTATTTATTTAGAAAATTAAATAATGTATTATATTTTATGTAGTAAATATTTGAGAACATTAATACATAAAAAACACAACTTTGACCCAATTCCAAACCTTTCTATTAACTCTTTCGTTAATGAAGTCTAAATCTGGCAAATCAGCAAATGTGGCTCTGAAATATATTTTGCAAAAAGTATGTGTCATCTTCATTTAATTTCACGATTCTGGCGATGTTAAATCTGAAGCTAAATTGTTGAGGAAATTGGCAAACTGCATGCACGTATATGACTTGAAACAAATAATTAGTACTGGTACTCAAATTGACAAAGTACTAGAAGTAATATGACATAATATTATTTTGCTGACATACTAAAATTTGAACTGACATGAAATAAATGGTAAATGACTCATTTGAGTAGGCTCCCCCATTATCATTTTCTCTGCAGCTACAAAAGAGAACTTGAATGCATGAGCATCAAATAAACTCTGAAGAATCATGTGCACGTAATCCCGAGTGGCTCTCGCTCCCTGTGTTTTCACATAAAGCACTGCATTCACAAAACAACCGTATTCTGTTCATTATTGAATTTATAATATGTTTTTTTATTCGTTGAGTTTCTTCACAAATGTGCGTGTTCGTTATTTTCTGCTTATTTGCTTCATCTGATCTGCCCTGTCTGTCCTCGCTCGCAGACTTTGTAATCAGCGTACTGCACTTGTGATGAACTTCACTATTCGGAGGCTCTTTCTGATGAGGCTTGCCGGGTCGAAGGAACGAATGGCCTGCCTCATCTCGGCAGTTTCCTTCCCTGCACAACTGCTGCAACTCGCTCGCCAGTGCTAACAAAAAGCACGGCGCCGCTGTAACAACGCCCATCACGGCTGGTGTGACAGTGGCGCTGCTAAATGGCGATATGAGTGCCAGGACGAAGCTCAGCATGCTGCGTGTCGCGCTCATTTCGCTGCGCTGGAATGCGCTGGCTTGACTGCCGTGCCGAAGTGCCCCCACGTTCGAGCTTTGTGCGAACTAACTTTCCCCTGCCCATATATATGTGCGTGTTGCAGTATGGCATGACAGAGCCTTGCTTTTGTCGATCGCCCGTACGCATGCGGCTGCGGCAACTCTGTAACGATCGACGCACTCGACCATTTTGTCTGGCGTGTTTCGGCGAAGCAATTAAACAATGGCTTTCTATGAAAGCTATGTGAGTACCTCGGCTGTTATGAACAAATGGGATGTAAAAGTGGGACGAATAAATCCCTTGTCATTTAACAAATGGCATTACTGATAAGAGACAATACAAAAATAAAAAAAATGTGTGACTACCTGCTATGGCTGCTAAATCACCTAACACTGTCTGTCTAACATGTTTTTATGAAGTAAATACGATGATACGACAATATTCAAAAAAGAATCATTTCTGAAAATGTATATAACGCCATTAATATGTGTTGATAACTATTGTGGTCAAAGGCTAACAGGCAATTAATACAATGCATGCATCTTGACTGTATTCATATGGTGAGTGATATCTATATCTGGCTCCAGCATTCTTCAGGCTTTCAATCTCATATTCACAAAAAAGGTAATTTGAATGTTGAAAGAAGTGTGTTGCATTGTGTCTGTAGCAGTTATAACGTTTTTTCGAAAGAACGCGCCGAAAAATAATGATTTTAACTCTGTTTCGACAATAATGAGCCAACAGAAAGAAACAAAATGCCTATATTTAAACTTTTATTTATTTATTTTTGTATACAATTACAAAATAAAGGAGCCCTGTAAACTGTTTTTCAAGCAATCAGGCATGAAAACATAAAACTCTTTATTACCTAATCAGCGAGGTAAACACTTGCATTTTTAACAAGCTAATTAACTGCACAACAGCCAAAGCAATGGCAATGGCATTAACACTGAGACATATGCTAACATATTTCTGACACGGCCTAACTTCTCGCAAACAAACTTTTATTTTGACAGGTGCCATGAAAAAGCTTTTGCATGTAGCTGTTATGTTGTGGTACTACCATATTAAACAGTAGAGCCTTTAATGAAAAGTTTGTTACGACAATTATAAAAATAACTTATTTTAATGTCTGTATATTGTCCCATTGAATGAGCAGCGACAACGTCCCGGAAATGAAAAGTGAGAGATTTCTGGCTGTATGTATAAATATTTATGATTTTTCTCTGTTAAATAATTGCTCTCGTAAAACTGACTTTCATAAACACGCCCGTCATTCACACAGAGAAAATGCAGAGCATGCACACTTCGCAGCTCACAAAGAAGAAATTTTGTTTAATATTCAGTTTAATGCTCAATATTTTATGCGATGCATATCATCCAGCGAACTCTCGAGCGAAGAGAAGAGGCAAAAAACTGCCGTTCACGACAAATGTTTTGTAATCAGCAATCAGAAGGTCATTTTCTCATACTGGCCCAATTTATCACAATATATCTGAGCAAAGTATTTCACGAGTATTACAATTACACCCTGATAACTGCATGTCTAATAGCAATGTCACTGCTGTTCTACCTTGAAAGCCCTTGTGACTGGTACATGGAGAGATGCTTGCAATAAGCGATGACAAGCTACTACTCCCAACAAGCTTACTCTCCGAAGAAGTAAGTCCCTCTTTTAAAAACAATTTGCAATCTTTGCCCCCTCCCGAAAAATGTAATTTTAAAAAGTCTATCCATCAAGAAACTGAAAGGTACAGACTATTGTGAAAACTGAGATTTACAGTTATGATCGTCACTCAATGGTAAACAGCAATTATTTTCCATCTTTCCTTTTACGCTCGAGCACATTCTCAGCCACCAAGCTTCTTCTATTTCGAAGCTGACTTTATCGAACACAATTGATGGAGAGGAGCTGACGGCTCGGTCACTATTGAAGGCAGCGATGATCAACGCATTTTGAGATGGCTTATTAAATCTTGCCCGGTTAAAAAATGCGCACTTTAATCTCAAACGACGTGAGCATATTCTACGAAGGCGAAAATGTAAAAAGCTTTTCTAATGATCGAAGTATATTTGCTGCCGTCTGATGAGAACGAAACGTTACGTCATTATTATGGAGATAACCTTTTAATGAACGGAAGATGAATAATGTAGCGAGAGAAGATACAGCATACCTGCGATTAGTTTGTTCTTTTGAATATTTCATTACCAGCTTACATTTACTAAATACTCGGAAATGAGGAGCAGACGTTGTATCAACCGTGCTTCAATACGCTAATATTAACTCTTTAAGGAACAGAGATTGTTTCAAGTTTAATGCTGCGGCATTAAACTTTGACCGCATAACTCATGTTTTAAATTGACTTAGAAAGTATCTGGTAAATTTCTTTTCTTCAAATAAAAAGCGAGATAAACTAAGATGACAAAAATTCGAAACAACTCTGTTCTTTCCTGCGTCTATTCAAATACAAGTACTCAACGAATATAATTTTTACGTGCCATTGAAAACACTGAATGACACGACAAACGAGCACATCCCATATGTTGCTAATTCCGCAGCTGATTGTTCGTTCTGATCAGTCAAATCACCTGATCTGTAGCCTCTTCTCGCTTTAACTCTTCTACTCTATGAAAAAGAACACATGTAACAACAGTCTGCAAACAAACAGATAGCAATTTTAACCTTCTTGAGAATGGCATGTGAAAACTGTCTTATTTCTTCACTGTCTAGTAACTCATTCTAAAGAAACAATGGTCACTTTATCTGAGCTTAGTGCCAGAAGCATCCTTTTCTAATCATTCCCTATAAACAAAATTCATTCTCGAGACTACACTACAACTTATGGGCACAATGTGATAACTGCTAACGCTGAGAAAATGGATTTTTCAAAATATAAATTTTTAGTACCATAAGGAAAGAATACATATTTTAGCATGCGACTAACCGAAAATTCCTATAAAAAGTTAATACATTTAGATATTTAATGAGCCAGACTATATTTATGAGAAAAAGCTATCACGAATAAATAATAACTGAAGTGACCGCAAATAAACAAACTAACAACAATAAAAGACAGTACAGCTGTCAAGCGATTGTCGTGTTAATCATATATCGGAAATTTACACATCTCTGTGTGTGTTTATTGTAACATATGTAAATGCAAAATCCTTATTAGAAAAGGAAGCAAGCAATTTTCAATGACTATAAAAAAAATAATAATATTAATAATAAATTAATTAAATTAATAAAACATTCCTTTAAAAAACTAAACAAAAAAATGAAAAAATGAAACCAAGTATTGAAGTAAAAATTCACTGTAGCCTAAACAGTGAATGATCAGCTTTTATTTTATGTTACATTAAATTAACTAATTAATTAATTAATTAATTTTTCAGTGTAATTTGAGTTGAAATGACTACAACCAAGTTTACTACACTTACAAATTTAAGACAACAACTAAATGTAAGTTCTGTTTGTTTGTTTGTTTTGTTTGTTTACGGTGTTCAGAAACCCTGACTACTTACCAAAACTGGTTCAGCTGATCAATAAAATAAAAGCATAAAAATAAAACGGTACATATTTCTCCATGAATAAAACACTAAAGATCATAAAAATATAAACCGCTTCCATCGGGTATCTAATTATCAATCAGGATGAAATATCAAATAGCCCAGCAAGTAAGCATTCAGAAGCTGAGAAAAACCCGATTTGTACCCGAACTAAACGGACGTACCCATCTTAAGCGGCCGCTGCTTTCATCTATCCTCTCAGCATGATGATTAAGGTAAATTTCACGTTAGCACCAGGAAGCCGATCTGACAAATATTGTTTTCCATTATAATTAAGTTGACTTCAATTTCACACAGCGACTGCGTGTGCCAGCGCTTTGTTTCTCAGCCGGAAAACTGGCTATCTCGGCCCGCATTTGAAATGACATCCTTTCAACACTTCAGAAGGAAAACAACAAAGGTAGGATCGCCTAAACACCTCTCGCACTTGACGGAGGCCTGCTGCGGGGAGTTCATGCATGCGACGCGATGCGCCGTATTTAAAGCGTGCCGCTCGCTTGCGCTGATCATCTGAAGCCGAAATCACGAGAACCCGTTTTCAAAGTGATCTTTCCCGAAGAGGCCTCAGCGTAAAAACCATTGAGAAGCGGTCATTAGAGCGCCTGCTATTTGTCAGGTTTTAGTCGCAGCGCTTACTTCGGTGAACTGTGATGAATTGTTGATTGTGTTCCAGAAACTGAGATAAATTCCCGCTGTACGACTACAAGTCAGTCTGTTCTCCTCAGCACTTCAAATCAATCTGACGGATCGGTTTATGCCAGCATGTTCTTCGTGTTCTCCTCGGCCTGAGGTGAAGGCAGACCTGAAGATGTACTAGCGCAGGCTCCGCCGCTCTCCCGGAGGACACGGTGCCACAAACGTACGTGTTGGCGTCAAAACCGGACGGTCCCTGAGGAGTGTTTGCGCACTTGTTTGCTGGAGGGACGGAAAGACCTGCAAAGCTATTTTGGGACGAGGTAAAGCACAGCAGAGCTATTATGTGGAGCACAGTTCAGTCGGTATCACTCCAGTTAGTTAGTAGCGGTGATGAGCTGGGGATTAATGTTCACTGTGGTTTAAAGGGGTTTTAATGGTACAGACGAGCACGGTCTCATGAAACGGGTATAAATAGTACGCCAAATAAAAATTAGAACTTGTGGTATTTTTATGGAAAAACAATTATTTTAGTATATATGTATAGTCTAAATTCCACATTTTTGGAGTGTATATAATCTACAGATGAAAGATGCATGTGATAATAAATTATTGGCATGTATATAATGCAGTTTTAGCATATGATACCCCTAAAAACCTACCACCGCATAGCATAAACACGCCAATCTTTTCATTTTTCATTTTTTATTCAGCATACTATTTATACTACACATTTCTATAACAATGGCAGTAAAAATGATGCTATCGTTATTCTATAATTTTACTCTGAAGAACCTCTATTTATTTTATCTTCTATAAAATTCTACCATAAAAACATGGCAGCAACATTTTCGGTTTTAGGGTTGTGAATTAAATTGACAGTTAAATACCGTAACTGACATGTTGCTCATATACCAACCTACTGGCGTGACTGGAAACGTTTTGTACCTTTAAAATACACTGATAACCAAACGCAGGTGATGATGAGAAAGTCACATGATGAACCAAAGCCCATCACAAGCAGCTTTCTCACATTATTAATATATATAGAAGGTGCTCAGTGTCATTTACACAAGTACTAAATACCATAGCTCTGAGACTAACTAAGAAGAAACAGTCATTTCAAAGAAAAAAGCGTCCAACCTGAAAAAGTTAATGCATGGAATTCACAGGGGTTTTTTTTTACTGTAGCATTATAACATATAACCAATAAAAACATAGTTAAATTTTAAATAAATATCTTAAAATAAAAAAAAAAAAAAATACAATCTTAGTAAATGTAAAATAAATTAAAACGGTAACTATGGAAGATAGAAATAAATAGAGGGTTCTTGTGATAAAAACTAGAAGACCTTTTTTATTTAAATTAAAATTACAAATGAAACAAAACCAAATAAATGATAAAAGACAGAAAAAAGCTTTTACATGTAAATAAAATAAAATGGCTTCAAGTAACAGAACAACAAGCAGCAAAAATCACAAACTGAGGATAAAGTCAAGTCTTCTGATTTTATGGAAATATCACAGTACTAACTTTTTACAGTTTCATCAGCTTTATACTGTATTATATAAATAAATCACACTTCAATGTATACATGTGCTTGACTTGTGAAAACAACTACAGTTTAATTTAAAAGCGGCACTCTTCTGTAGTTGCATCGTGTAACAAGACCAGATCTAGGCTGATATGACTAGAACTATACCCTCATTCCAGAAGAGTCAAGTTTTAAATAGGAAAAATATTGAAACTTTTTGGTCATTTTTGAACGTGTAACGCTACTGATCTATATGGTTTCAGTGATCCAATGACCAGAGATCGCCTGAATGGATTCAAAACGGTAAAACTATGAGGGAGAGTTCGGTTATAGCTTCTGTTTCTAAAAGATACGCCTCAAAGTCACAGAAAGATCATCTTTACGCTCTTTCACGGGCCTGTGGCGTCTCACCGCTCATAAATGTCTTCAAACTCCAAACTTCCAAACACAAGCCCGATTCTGGTTGCGCATTCAACACCTCAGACAAAATAATTTGACTAAATCAGTAAATCCTTCACAGCGATGCGCTTCTCATATAGCATTACGTCAGGATAAGTCGCGACACGAGTCTTTCTCAGATGAACAGCGATAAGTCTTTTTTGACAGTCACAGATAGACATATTTTAATCCATGTAAAAGGCTTTAGCGCCGGGCTGCCATTCATCGGAAGCACTGAGGTGAATCTATACACTCTGATAGCATTTAATGGAAATAAGTCCAGTACAATAGAGCAGATACTAAATGATCGCCGCTGATAGAGCGACACGTCTGTGTGTGAAATGACAAGACACGCTCGACTGAAAATGGCCAATGGATTTCGAAACCACCGATATGACATTACGACGTAATAATAAAACGTCTAAAAATAAACGACACGCGCTCGGCAAGAAGACATTGTTTCCTTCATCACCGAACTATAACTTGATTTTCCGTAAAGTGTAAGGCCTCGAAAAAACGCGTGGTTTCCAAAAACAGATGATTTAACGTGAGAAATCTCGAGCCTCACACTCAGACCTCTATTAAACCTTTAGAGCACAAGCTACATAATTTCTCCAATAATCTGGGCCGCAGCCTAAAAACTTGTTGTGTGCTGATGCAACGGGTTGAAAGAGATATTAAATAAATCTTTTCCCTCAGAATGAGCTCCGTTTGCGGCTCTTCTCTCCTTCAAATAATCTTTATTAATTTTTCTACCTTCTGTAGCATCTGCGCTCGCCTTAAATGATGAATTTATTCGCACTTTTTAACGTGATGAACGCGCGAGGCGCCGATATTGCGGAGCGCAGAGCGTCGGTTGCGGAGGTCTCACCGTGAGACTTCCACCGCGTTCACCCCATCGCTGAATTAGGTTAAACCTTTGATTTATGTGCAGATTATGAGGTTTAAAATACATTTCCACCGTGAAAAGAGAGGAGAAATCCATCACCGAGGATCAGAGAGAGTTTCAGGAACGCTGCATCACACTGTTTGGCGTCGACGCGCTGGAGCGAGGTGGAACACAGACCAATCTTCCCGACTGAAAATATTCCCAATTCAATCTCAGACAGCAGAGAGCACCTGAAGAGCCCCCAAAAAGACTAACTGGGTCCTGATGTCACAATAAATCCGCATTTATACTCAAATCTCATTTTGTGCATCTGCAAATCTGTATAGATGCGTCAGAGATGATGAAAAGAAAAGAAAAATTTGCTTAGAAATTAGTTTTAGAAGTTAAATATTTGTATTCATGTTGATCTCTGTATGATACACTTTTGGAATTAAAATATAAGATAATGTCAACATTGTAAATGTCAAAAAGAAAAAGTTACAGAATATTATCATTTTAAACAACAATCAGCAACATTTTATTCACCATTGTTTTCTTGAGGTCATACTATTTTCTATATACTTTGTATTTATCTTTATCTATTTTACTTTCTCTCTCTCTTTGTATATATATATATATATATATATATATATATATATATATATATATATATATATATATATATATATATATATATATGCATTATATATGTTTGTCTGTGTGGTGTTTGTGACATACCAATTTTAACACTATCATGAGCTCAGATATATAACAATAATATTTTAACAATAATAGTAATATTTTATGTAGCTGCTTTTAAACAATGAAATGCACAATCAAAAACATTTTTTGCAAACAGATTCTTCATATACTGTATATGTGTGTGCGTTATTGTCTTGTTTTTTCTCTCTCTGACTTTTCTTGCATAAAACCTTGATCGCATAAATAAATGTAACGCAACAAACAAAATAAAACACGTGGCACTAATACTGCATTCGTATTATTTGTAAGTCACTGCACATTCTGTAAACTCTACACTGTACATCACACGAAAATGCATTCTTCAAGCAATAATTAAAACTAAAATCAAAATAAAAACGTGTAACAAATGAGATTCTGGCCAAAAACCCCACAAAACTTTAAAAGGTGTCTGCTCAGATAAAGCCTAATCCTGGTTTGGCACAATTAATGGCGACTGTCGGTTTAATAAATGTTTGGGACTCAAACTAATCCAATTACTTCAAACCAGATTAGTTCCTTCATCGAAGAGCGGGCTGATCTCTCGCTCGAGGAAGCGCCTCTGCAGGGTGAAGAATCGCTGTTTGAGGGCTCCTGCGGCACAGGCACTCCGAGGAGTTTGGGCTCTCCATCACGCCGGAGAGGCCGAGGTGCATCTGGTCAGCGTGACAGAACGGGCCCTCCGGCTGGGGGCCGATTGTCACGGCACAAGCACTGCCATAAAGTTCAACACGGGCATTCGTTTATGTCTGCTGTGGGCCACTCCATTTTCCACCGCTACCAAACGCCATCTATCTCCTTTTCGCTTCACGCGCTCTTATCGCCTTTCCTTCCTGCTAAAAACAGCAGCAAAGTGGGCTCTTTCTTTCTCCCGTCAGGCATGTTGGTCTCTTTCGGGCTTGTACAAAATCTGACGGACCTCATTTCATTACAGGGTCGGGGGACGAAATGCAAAATCACAATCAGCAACTTGTTTCTGTGAATCGAGTCTACGAACTGGAGTCGTCTCGTTGTTTGGCGAACTGGAGCCCTGGCTGCTGCTAAACACGAGCGCCGTATTGATCTGGAAATCCTTGTAGCACAAGTTCAGCAACTGCAAACCCAGACAGTCTGATAAAGATGCTCTATTGTTTGACGGGCACAGATAACATTGAGCCTTAGACAAACGTTTCAGCAAAAGCAAGATCCTGAATGGATGGTGAACTTTAAGTCAGTATGTACTGTACAATACACAATATACAGTAACATACGTACAAGTCACGCAAAGAGAACTAACATACATTACCAGCCAGGGGTTGAGTTACACTTCGGTTACTTGTGAAATTAAACTATGCTTAAAAGCTGGTGTTCACAAATGTTGTGGATAAGCGTAAACTGCCTAATCGTTATAAATGTAAAACGAAAAGGCCGTGAATATTGAAGAAAAAGCTGCCTGTAGAAATTACGGTATTACTGGAAGCTGGTTGCCAGTAACTTACTGTAAATTTAAATGTGTGTTATTTACTGGCAACAATTTGCACAAACATAAATATATATTTTTTTAAATATTTCAGGAAAAAATAAATAAGATAACAACCACAGGGTTTCTTGGAAAAGGAGAAAATGTCTGATTTCCAGAACGCATTGCATGAGGCTGTAAAGATAAAGATTTGTTTGTTTAATGTTCATTTATATTTGAACAAATTGCTGCCAATAAATTTGATAAATGTAAACATACAGTGAGTTCCCGGCAACCAGCTGCATAATTACCTTTAAAATAAAAAGTGTTGACTAAAAAGCATCCCAGAATCCTGTAGCACGATGGACAATGAGAAAGTGTACAGAATAAAAGGCAATCTATAAAACATCATGAGAATCTTTATAATTTCCTTAACTTCATGTTTGTCGTAGTTTTTATGACTTATTGTATTAAAAATATTAATAATAACAAATGATAATAGATGTGCGCAAATTTGTAAAATAATAACATGACGGTGTCCCTTTGGTACATATAAATATAGCTTTATTTTTTTATGCATTTATTTTCTTTTGCTCAATTCTATAATATGTCTCTTTTTATCTCTCGTGTTAAAATGTATTTTCATGAGGAATCGGGAAAACTCTCCACAAAAAGTAATACTGATGGTGAGGTAGAAATGACAAATCAATAAATCAGAATAATCTATATATATATATATATATATATATATATATACACATATATAACATTAAATATATTCTAACCAAGGATATGATCAAAATACAGTCAAAGCAGTATTTTTTTAAAATGATATTAAAGCATAAAATAATGGTTTTCTATTGTAATATATTGTTAAAATAAAATAATTTTTAGCATCATTACTCTTCAGTGTCACATGATCCTTCAGAAATCATTCTAATATTCTGATTTGCTGTTCAAGAATCATCAAGTTAAAACAGTTGAGAAGTATTATTAAAGTTAAAACAATTGAGATATTTTTTCTTTTACAAGCCACGATACTTGAAATACTTTTTTTTTTACAATTACAATTCACTGCTTTAAAATGCCTGTCCCCAAACTTTGGTGCAGCAGCAACCAAAACCAAGGCTGAGCAAGAAAAAGATACGCAGTGAAAATCTGTACAGGATCTCAGTGTCCCTCTTGTGCTCCTCTGGGAACTGAACCCACAGCCTTTTGTGTTATCAGTCAGACGCTGAGGCACTACAGCCTCCCATGAAAAGCCCGGTGTCTCTCACCCATTGCCGAATTCCCACTTATCAAAGTCACAAACGGCCCGCAATCGATATCAGAGTCCCAAGACGGAGAGAGCCACACGCAGGTTTTTCCGTCTCGACGCCGAGGACGGACATGTAAGAAATCATAATCGTCTCACACGCTGCATTCCTGTCATTTTATCAACGCAAGATGCTCTGTGAAAAAACGCTAAACAGATCAGAGCGAACGCGTCCTGCAAAAGCGAAGGCCTCAAAACAGCAGGACGCATCGGGGAAATTGTGCGTAACCCACCTGAAATCGTGCATGAACCCTGTGATGCTGAGACCCCAATTACAGAGCAGGACTGCCGTCTCTTTCTCGGCCTCCCGTGGATATATAAAGAGACCAAAGGGATTTGACAGTCTTGTTCAGGAATTATTGTTTCCTTCGTGGGAAGATAAGGATTTGCTTTGGGATCTTCTTTTTTTTCCACTGTCACACTTCAACAGTGGCTTTTCTTCCTTCTTTTAAAGGAATGGAAGCTTTGATGTAACTTACATGCAGAAATGCAAGCGTGTAGAATTTAGATCGCATGCCGCACAAGTACAAAATATAAAGCAGAATGCTCTGTTGAATTCTGGGAAATCAGCAGTTTTGTTTGCCGTGACTTGAAGGCTTTTCGCTTAAGTCAATCATACTTAAATCTAAGTGCAACTACAACTGAGTGCAACTAATACACTGTACACTATTTGGGGTTTTTTTTGTTCTACAAAATTGTCAAATTAGTTTTTATTACAATAAAAAAACATGACTATAACTTCTGAAATATGATATTTAGCCAACTATAATATATTCAATGTTATTATATAACTAAAAAAAAATATATATATATATATATATATATATATATATATATATATATATATATATATATATATATATATATATATATATTTTTTTTTTTTTTTTTTTTTTTTTTTTTTTTTTAGTTTTTTTGTTCAAAGTTGTTCTAAGACAAGAACAGGTATTGTTTTGGTTTTAGGACAACTTTGATGAAAGGTTTTGATCCACATTAATGTATACACGAGCCTGTCGTCCCTACGAAAAACAACCTAAGTAAGACTTGCACGTTTTAAAGGTAAGCGACCTCTAGCAGGCGTAAAGATAATCACAGTGTCGTGAAATTACAGATCATTACCAATCAGAATGTAGAGTGTGGACTTTTTACACCGATCTCACTGTGATTAAAACACATTCATTCATACAAATGACACCTCACTCACCCCTAAACCTACCTGTTACAAAAATCGTGCAAAAATATATGATTTATAGGGCATATACGCTTTACGAGAACATACTTTCTCTGGGTTCGAGCTCATAATTGCATGACCACGGCTCATCTTCTAATTAATCGCTCTAAAGCTCTACAAACTCTGAAGCATGAAGCAGTTATTTATCGATAGATTATATTTTTACTTTATATCTTTTTTTTACTATTTTGAAAATATGAACAGACTGAATATATTAATATGAATAATAATAGTATCTCGATGCTGCTAAAACAACATGATAGAACTATTTCAATGACGTTTGAGCACTTATTTTTATTTTTCTCTTTATGTTGAATTACTTGTTATATATGCATTTGTGTATATGCATGCAAAATGAAAAATGTAAATGAATCTGTTATGTTTGCTGATAATGTTCTCTTAAATATATGATTGGACGCAGTTCCAACCAAAATAAATGCAACTATTTTCTAGAGCAGGAGTTAGAAAAGAGTAGCTCATGTGCACTGAAAAAGTAAACAGTTAAACATATAATATTGAAATAATCTTTTATTAAGATTCTAATCGTCTCAGGGTATGGACTCGGATGAACGAAGCAATAATTCCATTTCATGAAACTTTCTTTAACGCATTTAAGAGTAGATTCTACACTAAAGCGTTTCCGATGCAGATCTTGAGGGTTTCCCTACGTCTGCAAAGCCCCAGAAACCCGAAAAGGTGGATGTTGAACACCGGAGTGTGCTGTAAAATCATCAGAGCGGAGCGGAGCACGAATATTTGACAAAACAACATTCACGCTAATCTTTTCTAATCAGAAAGGTGCCAATCACGTAGGGGGAAAAAGTCAATCTTCAAATAAGATTTCATTCATTTATCACCATGCAAAGGGTCTCGGAGAAACTGTCTGAGTAAAATTGATTTGGTTTCTAATATGGATTGCACAGATCCACTGATAAGTATTCCAATGATGTTCTGGATTAAGGGCCAATCTAGAAAATTACACAGCGGAGAACCAAACTCCAGACAAGAAGGCACTTAACGAAAGTTTTTGTCGCTTCGTTATTTTTTTCGTCCGATCAACAGAAGCATGAAATTAATTGAGTATATCTTACTCCGTTAATGTCTTCCACATAAGTTTAAACCGGGTCGGTTCATCAGTCAAACCCCCGGATCTAAGCTGAAACTATAAAATGATTCAAATCTATTATAGGCATCTTTCATTGGATGACAACAAAAAGGAATAAAAAGTAAAAGTAAAAATGACTCTTTTATAATCCCTCTCGGTGCATTCGATGTCAATATTTTCTTACGCCCTTTTAAATAATGACAAAACATGCATTGGGTTTTAGCGATTGGTCTTTAATAAGAATATGCACAGCAATCACGACGGAGAAAAATCACTTGGATGCTTTATGCACTCCACAAAGGCTACAGTGCTTTATAGGGCAGGCAAAAATGCTTCTCGACAGGGATTTTCAAAGGACTTTTGTGCAGGTTAATGGAACAATTCGGCAAAACACCAAATACATCAGCGGTAATGCACCGAGCAGCATAGCATTAAACAACACAGTTATTTTGAATTTCAAACATGCGTCTCATCAATTGAGAGCTCAAAATAGGCGCCTTTGTTTTCTTTTGTCACCGCGACTGCTTCAGACTTACATTTCTTTGAAAGCACGGGTGTTAAATTAAAGGTGAAATTGAAAGGTTTATTTGTTTTTGTGCTGCACAGGGAAGACCGGGGCTGGTTGTCACGCGACTACTTCGACGGTGATTCCTCAAGGAGGGTTCGTTTTTGGAAGCCAGTTCCTTTAAAGACCCAAAACCTTGATATTAAATATCCTTTATGCGTTGGATTCATGTCTGTGAGAATTTTCCTGCGTGCCAGCCGGCCCCCGTTCTCCTCCATTCTCTCGTCAGAGTGTTTTTCAGCCCGCCTCTCTAGCTCTCTTTCACCTCAGCGGTCTTTACGCTGTATTGAACCGTTTGTGACAGTGACTGGAGAGGCAGAAATATCACGCAAAACCGTGTGTTCACTTAGTGTGTCTGAGCGGAACATCCGTGTCAAGCTGCAGCCTCCGCCCGCACGCGAACCCATCTCCCCGAGATCGAAAAACATGCTACGGCTGGAAACAGGGGAAAACAGTCACGTATCCACAGGCTGGATAAGGTCACGAGGTCAAAACGCTCTCCTGTCCTCGTAGTAAACAAATACGATGCGACGAATAAAACAGAAACTGACCGCTGACGAGTGCATTATTCCGCAGCCTGGGGTTTTTGATAATGGTAGACAGCGAGGCTGTGGATGGATATTTAAAACATAGTTATTAGTTTGGAAAAAAAAAGATGTATTTTCTGATCACAACAAAATATCTGGAGAGGTATAACTGCTTCTGATTCTTTGAGACTTTGAGATCTCTCATTATATTCTACATAGAATAGAATAGAATAGAATAGAATAGAATAGAATAGAATAGAATTACTCATATATTTGTAGTGCATTTTATTTTTTTAATATGTTTCATAATAAATAAAATTCATTAAATACATTATTATTACCAACAACTAAAACACTTTATATATTAATTGAACTAATTTAGATATATACTGCTATTAATGAATCTGAATCTGAGTAAACAAAAATAGAATAGAATAGAATAGAATAGAATAGAATAGAACATAAGGATTTGTAAGATTACTTGGCTATATTTGCTATATTATGCTATATTTTGGATATATTTATATATATATATATATATATATATATATATATATATATATATATATATATATATATGTATATTTTATTTCATAATAAACCAAATAAATATGTAAACGTACATTTGTAAAGAAATCAAATAAAGAAATAATAAGAATTAATAGAAATAAGCAGAAATAATCTGTTTTAAGTAAAATAATTGGTTTCGTTTGATGAAACTTGAAGATGAATCTGATTCAGAGACAGGTTCACAGAAAATTAATTCCATAGAATTTATAGGATATATTATATTTGTAATATTTGTAATTATATACATATATTATATTTATATAATATAAAAAGCTAATATTAATGTATTCAAAATATTACTTGGAATATATATATATATATATATATATATATATATATATATATATATATATATATATATATATATATGTTATGATAAATTAGATTCATTAAATAGATCAATGTCAATATGTACACATGGATACTGTCAGTATGCTGATAAGGTTAAGGTAAATGCGCATTTTATGAACAAACACCGACAATTACGCACGAGATTAACATGATGACATCATCAGACTGTAAAGCCATTGTTAAATCATTTAAAAAGTAACTGTATGAAACCAGAAAATGAGAGTAACGCTCGATTAGCACACTGTGATGCTCGTTAATATAATGAATTACTGAAGTAACCTCAGCTCTAGACAAACACACGGGATTGTTCATTTTTAAAAGAAACTAGTTAATGAGGTAACAACCGCACAACTTAACGTGTGTGTGTGTGTGTGTGTGTGTGTGCGTGCGCGTGCAAGAGAACAATTCAAGCGATGATCCAATCTTAGATATGATGCGCTGCGCATCATTAACCCACAATCTAATATACAGGCTCTTTCGGGCATTTGAACGCTCAAAAGTCCAGGGTTACTGCCATTGAGAATGACGCGTAGCGCGCGACGCGACGGCAGACTTCTGTCAGCAACCCTAACAAGGATCAGAAACGCTCTCTTTGAGCACGTTATCGCCCCCGACGAGCCCGGCACGACGACAGACCCGAGCAGGCGCAGCAACAGCTCGAGCCCACACACGGCTCACCTCCGCGCCACCGCGCGCTTCGCAAGGACCAGAATAAAGTTTTCCTAGCTTTTGCGCCGATGCATACGAATACCTGATCGCCGAGTATCGCTAGGAAAAAAGAGACCGGGGCTAGTTGTCACGCTTTGATTCAATTCAGTCAATGTTTTTACGCACGAAAAGCACTTTGCCGGACACAGATTCACCTTTGGTGATAGCGGGGCATGTTGTCACACCGTGCAGACCATATTGTCACGATGAAAATCTACCTTACCAGTGGAATTCGATGCATATTGTGCAAAACTTGAGTGTATTAAACTATTGCAACATTTTTCACCAACTTAGGACAACCTGCCCCAATTAAGATACTTATGACAAATAGCCTGGTCCTAAAAAGCACAATTCAAATCTATGTTTGTTTTATAGCTGGCTTTTATTTTAACGCGCGTTTGTGTTGTTTTTACAGCATTTGTGAGAATATGACGAAAAATGAATTTCGTTTTAAAGCGCAGATTGCAAACTGTCACAATCCAAGACCTCCTTGCTAGATGGAGCACATTTGGTTAACTTTACGCTCAAAATCACATAGTTGGCTTGTGACAACTTCCCCGAGCCCCGGTCTCCCTACGTGCATCACCCTGTCACCTGAAAGCAAGGCAACATCAATTCCATCCATATCATGAATGCTCACACACACACACACGCGCGCGCGCGCGCCCGCGCATCCACACTCACCTTCGTTATTAGACGTTCCTCTGGAGCTCAGAACCTGCATTGATATAGTCCACACTAAGAGGGGCAGCAGCCCTGGATCTGATGCCATCGTGCAAATGTGGACCCGGCGCACGGGGAGAAAGCTCTCTCTCTCTCTCCCTCTCTCTCCCTCTGTCTCTCTCTCGCTCGCTCTCCCCTCTCCCTCGCTCGCTCTCTCTCTCGTTCTCTGCCAGTGTAGAATCGGAGCGGCAGTCTCTATCAGGAACTGCTTTCAAAACTGCCTGCCCGCACTTGTGCACATGCAACACTACCAGGCGCAGCGTGGGGGCGTGTCCAGCGCTGCCTGTCAAAGAGAGCAGCCAATCGGAAGGCGGGCTTTGGAATATACAAATAGGGAGCTTTGCATCCAGCATACCTCCGATGTCTCATCTCTGGCCACATTTCCCAATTGACATATGTTTTATTTATTTATTTATATTTAAATATGATTTAAATATAATTAAATCACACACACACACACACACACACACACACACACACACACACACATATATATATATATATATATATATATATATATATATATATATATATATATATATATATATAGGGTTGTTTTCTTTTTAATGCTTAAAAAATCGTTTACAAAAAAAAAAAAAATAATAATTTCCGTACTAAGGGGCATTTTTTTACCTTTATTTTGCTTTATTTTGTCCTCGCATATGTTTTCCTTGAAACATAGCACTGTCAATAATGCTAAATAATTCAGTTAGACCCACTTCTAAAACACATTTTACAATCTAATCTGATTATAAAGGAGCAAATGATAGAACCAAATACACCTATTTAGTATATATATATATATATATATATATATATATATATATATATATATATATATATATATATACACACACACACACACACACACACACACACACACACACACACACATTTATTATTTATCAGTATTTCCAATATCTGGATTATTTCCTGTGTAATATTTCTCTCAAATGGGATCTTCTGTACAACTCTTTCTAAAAAAATCTCCTAAAACACAGTGCTATTATATTTATTTAATGCTCAACAGTACTGGATTACTAAGTGATAGCGCTGCAAATAATGGTACAACTTTATCAGAATCTTTACAATCTCAAACTGAAGCCGCGTATCGGACGTGTTTATAAACATATCCTTCCTCCCTCAAATAAAAAAGCAGGACGTTTAATTTCGAATCAGAGTGTTATTATTTATGAACAAGAGGCCACCTCCGTCGCCGTCGTCTGATGGATTTTCTGATTAAGTGCTTCAGGTGCAGATAAAATGATGTCTGCGTATTGGCTTGCAGCTTCATCTCTTCTCAGAGCATTTCTCAAGGCAATATCTGATTCAGTTAGACCTCCAACCTCCAAACTGGAGTCACCATTTGCTTTGCTGACATTGATTCAACTTAATCCATAAAAAAAATCTCAATTTCTCACTACAGAACACTTCTTTTCTGCTAGTATCACTCAGCCGAAACTGCATCGCATTTTGCGGTAAACGATTTCTGCCGAAATGCACAAACCTTTTAGCCGTAGAAAAGATATTTTCACACATTATGCTAAGTTGCAGTATACGTACGTCATGCATGTAGCTGACTTTCTTAAATGCAAAGGAAAAGTCAACAAATAAGTTTGATTGTTTATACGCAGTATGGATTGTACAGAAAATTGGTATCTTTTTTGATTAAGTCATTAAAACCCCAAAAATCATGGTTTCACGATTTATTGAATTGTCGAAATATATTAATTATGACAAATTTGGACACATTTGGTAGCGTTTGTTAACTTGTTGACTAATTTGCTGCTTATTAACAGTTAGTAAGGTAGTTATTAAGTTTAGTTATTGGGTAGGATTAGAGATGTAGAACACTTTAGAATAAATGATTAATTAGCACTAATAAATTGCTAATCGGCAACTAACAGGTGTAACCGTAAAACAAAGTGTTACCACACACTTTTATAGAATATTTTGCATATGTTGGAATCAATATGATAGCTTTTTTTTGCAGTAACAACCTGCTGACTCCACTACAAAAACATAAATATTGATTTGAGTTATTAGTAGTGTTATTGGATCAGCATGCATTGCATACCGACTTCATTTGTACACACTATTTGTTAATATTAGTTAGCAAAACACAATCCTTCATTGTTTGTTTGTGTTTACAGCGCGTTAACTATTTTTATAAAGCTTTTGCTTTGAAAAGCATATAAAAAAAATAATAATAATGTTAATATTAATAAATTAGGATCTGCAAAAGATTCGCCATCGTCCTATCGGTCATCTCTCCTTGCACGCTTTATCATTTGGGAATCGGTTTTGGCCCTATTGTAAAGTGTTACCAAATTATTTCACTACGAAAAAAGAAAGCGCATGAGTCACATGAGAGATATGAAGCTTAAAAATCTTTCACCGGACCAGCAGTCATCATATAAAAATATGCGACCAATGAATGCTCAGGTATTCCATAGAGAACTATACAGCTCTTCTACCCCCGAACTGGAACGATTTGCTATATAATAAGCGTTATAACATGTTTGTCAAATGCCATTAACAAAAGTTTGAAGTAAAACATTGCTACCGCAAATCTGTCTAGCTCCATCTCTGGCTCTGCAGCTGGGCGGGAGAAACTGACAGAAGATGAGAGGAAGAGGGAAGGAGAGACACTGGGGGGATTCGGAGTCAAAGCGAGGGTCTGCGTTTTGCCTGCCAATGTCTTTCCTGCTCGGGCTGAGAACACAGGGAAGATGTTGTGCTGGGTCACAGCTAGCGCTGTTCAGCCCCTCCTGTGAGCAAGATGCCTACGTGCAAGAGGGCCAAGACATTTGGATGAGTCTATGAGCCTCTGTTTATAACTGCAGGCCAATTTAGAGCTTATATGTTGTTCAAATGCTATTACTGCTCAGTTATTGAATCGTTTACCCAAAAATCGCTAAAAATGTACGTAAGTAAGTCTCTTCATTGAAACAGATTTGCAGAAAGCAGCATCATATCACTCGCTCACCAATGGATCCTCCGAAGTGAATGGGTGCCGTCAGAATGAGAGTCCAGATGGCTGACAAAAACACAGCAGTGATCCACACGACTTGTGAAAAGCCGTGTCTGCTATAAACAAACTCATAATTTAGATGTTTTTAATAGTTAAAACAGATTCTCATTCCGACGGCAGCCATTGACTGCAGAGGATCCGTCGGTGAGCGAGTGATATGACGCTCAATTTCTCAACAGCAAACAAACTCATCGATCTTGGATCGCCCGAGGATGAGTCAATTTTGTTCAAATGTGCATTAACTATTCCAGAATTATTCGAATAAATATGTAACTCAAAGTATTAAACATCTGTGCTGCAGAGATCGAGATTTCTCAAATCATGTTGTTTTAAGGTGTGGTTTGACGTTAATTTTTAGCAATCTGGCTTCAAATATCTTTGCCTGGCAGACAATAAACCTTCGCAAATACATTATAAAAGTGTTGTGTTGCTTGGAAACAAGGAAAAATAGCTGAGCGTGTAAAACATCAACTTTAAAGCAGATGGTTATGTCTGCGATATGCAGTGAGCGGCACCGGTTAAGTAGTTCTGTAGCAAAACGCAGTACAACTACCGAGGAAATGTCACATAAGGTAATTAATATACATGAGTCGAGGTGGTAATTGTTATTGTTGTTACAAAATATGGATTTACAGAAAGCACGTTTTTCGATGTACAGTATCAGTTAAAAGCTTTGAAAGAAAAACATTTTATTTAACAAGGATGCAATTTGATCAAAAGCGACTTTTTTACTTTAATAGAAAAACTGACAAATGCTGTTTTTTTAAACAAAGAAAAAGGCTTCTCGAGCAGCAGATCATCATAGTAGAGCGATTTCTGAAGGATCCTGTGACAAGGAAGACTGGAGTTATGATGCTGTAAATGCAGCTTTTCATCACAGGAATAAATACAATTTAAAATACAGTAAAATAGAAAACTATTATTTTACATTATAAAAATATTTAACAATATTCTTGTTCGAATGAATGCAGACTTGGTGAACATAAGTGACTTCCTTTTTATAAATATTACCGACCCCGAGCTTTTAAATGGGTGCATGCTTCCATTTAAAACTGCGTATTGTGACCAAAATAAAAAAAAAAATTGCGAACAACATTATTACATAATGCGCTATCTTCCGAGCCAAAGCTCTAACAAGGAACAATCCTTTTTTTGCAGTGTTTATGGCTTCTTCCTCTATACATGCCTATTTTAAGGCCAAAAACATCTATTGTGTCTCCACGGCGTGGAAAAGAGGCTAGAACGTTTTAAGGACGGGTGACTAAACCATACGGATTGATTTCATACTTTCAAATGCATTCCTTCATGCGTTTAGCACCTAGAATATCCAGATAGTGTTCAGATTAACAGAGGCGCGCAAAATGATTTCATTTCCTCAGCGGTGTGCTTTCAGACGCACTGGTGTTAGCGTTTTTACCAGCAGAGGCTTCTTTAGCACTTCAGTTACTAATCCTCAGGAGGAGACGAGAGCGGCCCGGCATCTGAGCTTTACAGCTGTTCGCCTTTCACCAGACGCGGAGAAACACCCACGCAAATGATGCTCCCTAAAAACTTAAGGCATGCCACAAGAACAATCCCACGGTTAAAGCTTATAACTACATTTCAACATCAAAGCTGCTTTAACGTTCACCGCATTATGAATGAGTTCAGCGGTCGTTTGATATATAAATACGTATTTTCCTACGCCAATGCTTACGTGAGCGATAACTGAGGTTAAACATCATTTGCATGACTTCCGAGTGTCAAAAAAACAAGCAACTCTTTTCAATACGTGAACCCCGGCACGTTTTTATGTATCGCGGCTGGTCGGAATTGAAATATCCGTGGACCGCTGCATCAAACCCGACCCTAAACCAACCCCATAGCAGGCATTTGTCGATGCAGCCGTGTCTTTTCAACTTCCGTTTTGTCGAACCGTCGTTACACGGGATTCGAACCAAAGCTCCTCGACTCTCGAGTACATCTCTGCGCTCAGACTAACCGTCAAAAACATCGCTTTTCAAATCCAAGCATGTTAATATTGTTTTGTAGCCATAACGTGATAACCTTCAAGTAACCGTGCTTTATTGAAACCCTGCACATTCGTGCAAAAAGGCATCAGAGTTTTACTGTCTCCAGTGTTCGTTTATTTTGGATACTGGGAAATAAATGTACCCAGGTACATTTATGCCATGAGACCAGGCAGGAAACATTTTTAATAAAAACACAGATGTGCACATATGCCGGTTCATTGCCATTTCATGTTCAAAGCAAATAAAGTTAAAAATAAAACCGCCATTTTGTTCCATTTCAGCTGCTGAACATAAACAAGGCACATGTGACAGGGATTCTCGGAGAGAAAGAGAGAGGGAGCGAGAGATAATGCGATAGAGCTCGCAATCAGCGTAAACCATACGTCTCACAGCTCATAAGCAAAACCTCTCATTAAAATCAAGAATATTTAATTTCTCTTCGAGTGCAGCGTTTTGTTCCCTGAGAAATTGTCAATGGGACATCATTAAGGCATGATCAAAATAACATACGACAAGTGGTATTTTGTGGAAGAAACACTGTGCTTCTGTGAGAAGGAACTGAGGAGAACAGAGAAAGAAGAAGCGATCACACGCTGACGGATCGTGTGGGAGAAACGTCTCTCATCAACACCGCCACAACATGGAGTTTCTTCTTCTTCATAAGGCTACTGCAGTTTCCTTGTCAGATAATAAATCTTCAAAACTAACGTCTGTATAATATATACTGTATATACGTATGTATGCAGCGCTGTTAAATGATTCATCGCGTACAAAATGAAAGTTTCTGTTTGCATAATATATAAAAATGCATTTACACATATATATTTCTATTAATATAATTTATATTATAAATAAATATATTTAAAATATATACTTAATTTTTCTGAAATGTATACAGGCATGTGTGTTATACATATACAAAATACAAAAAAGATTTTCACAGCACATATACGTATATTTTAATATTAAGTTTTCCATAACTCATTAACTTATATATTAATAATATGTCAAAGAACTGTAAAGTTTTTGGTCCCATTGACTTCCATAGTAGAGAAAAAATACTATGGAAGTGCAAAGGGGACCAGAAACTGTTTGATTACCAGCAAAATGTCTTCTTTTATGACATTCAACATAAGACAGGTTTGGAACGAGGGTGAAAAAAAAAATCATTTTACGTGAAAAATCTGTGATGCACCAATAGATGATAATAAAAACAATGTAGGGCAGGTTGTTGCTTGAATGGACGAAGTAATTTAACCAGAAGATCAATTTATGACAGGCTGATTAAAAATGACAAGGCCAAAAATGTTTGTTAAACGGACATTTCACAGAAAGATCAACAGCATGCAGTGAGAAAAGAGGAAGGGTGACTTTACATTTTATGCCGACTGTAATGAACTTAAGAAATGAACTTGAAAATGAAAATTCTTTACTAAAGAGAATCTAATATCTTATTTACATGGTTGGTGTATCGTTTCACACGGGCCTACTCTAGCAACTCCTACTGTAGACTTGGCAAAATTCACCCACTAAAATGAAGACTTTGTTTCAAGCAGCAAGCAGTCAAACGTCCCGCCTCCTGATGCGCTGTGATTCGGGACGTCTGATAAACTCCAGCACGCTGCAGCACGAGAGGCACTGCCGGGGAGAGTGATGGACGCTCGGGCGGATGCCTGGCTTCCCCGCGGCCTGCCATTTTGTGGCACTGTGTGGCGGCAGATGGCGCGGGTCACTACACGGAGCTATATATAAACCTGCAGCAGCACGCGCCTGTAGTTTAATGGATTCACCTCTTTATGGAGAAAACCTAATAAATGTCATTAGTATTGCGATGAATCACGCTCATGTCTAGAAAACAGATATGATTAATGCAGTTTACGAAAAAATATTGTATTAACAAAATGCTGCTGTGTGTTAACGCATCATGGCATGCGTTGTTGTCTTACGTCATCTGTTTTTGGCAGGACTTGTTGTTCTCTTTTGTTGCCATTACATCATCTCTTAGCTCTTTTTTTCTGAAACAACCTTGCAGGCAAACACTTTTCAAAGATTTTTTCTGGTGTTTGTAAACTTGAAAAGGACTATCCTAGGTTTGTAAACTTGAAAATGAATATACAAAATAAAATAAAATAAAATAAAATAAAATTAAATAAAATTAAATTAAATTAAATTAAATTAAATTAAATTAAATTAAATTAAATTAAATTAAATTATTATAACCACCATATAACCATAAGACTTATATGGACTTTTATTCAGCTTTTTTGAAGTTTGAAAGTTCCAGTCATAACTGCACATAAAAGAGCATTCATATACTTTTTTAATACAAAAATAGATTACTGTATTATATTATATGTAATAATCGTAATCTTTAAAATGTCTTGAAACAAAAGAGATACTATATATTACAAAAAATACTATATATTAAATATGAAAATACATTATCTAAACTATTGCTATTATTATTATTATTATTATTATTATTATTATTATTATTGAATATAGTGACTTAAAGTGGGGGGTAAAATATTTAACCATATATACAAACCATATATTATATTTAGAGCTGGTCCAGGATAAATCTGATACTAAACTCAATATAAAATAAAATGATTATTATTATATATATTAACAGTAGTAGTAGTATTGCAAAATGTAAAAACAAAATAGTAAATATAAAGTAAAGAGGAGAGGCGGGGCATATTCTGAAACATTCCTTTCCTTAAAAAAGATGTAATGACAACAATAATGCAAAAAAAAGTAAAAAAAATGACACTTCACAAGGGTTTAGAATTAGAGTAAGTTTTTTGTCATTTTTGGCCGAACTCTCCCTCTTATAGTGGCTGGAGGGCATGTGAGCATGTCACAATGAAGATGGCAGCCGTATGGTTGCCGGAGCTCCAGATGGAGCGTGCGCAACAAAGAAGAAGCCTGTTCTCATCAAAGGCTAATGTGAAGTTTTAATCAAACACCACCCGAACGCCAGACCAAACACTGAAAGGATGGAACGGACGGGTCAAATGCAGTTCAAACAGCCACTCAAAGGCTTCCTAAAATTGCCGCCAACTTCAAACGCACCAGCAAATCACTTTCTCCATGCCGGGATTCAGAGCCAATTTTAAGCTAATCACATTGGGAAACCCTGCAGCTCTGCTAACCATGACGAAGGTACAAAAATCACCAGAATTCGCTACGACACACAAAACAAGCTAGTGCTAGACATGCAATGTTAGGGGAAAAATAACGAGCTCAGTCACGTTTTTGCAAAATGGCTTTAACAAAGAAATGAATAAGTTGGTTTACTGTGTGAGTCTCTTAGTTTAGTTCATTTCAGTGCTGGGAAAAGACAGATTGTTTGTTGAAAACATGAGAAAACCACATATTTCAAAAAAGCGCTCTTTAGTTTATATTATCACGTAAACCTAGGCTGGTTTAAGCTGGTCCTGTGTGATCTCCTGAACTGGTCAAGGATGTTTGTTAGCTAAAGTTTCTCCAAGGGTTTCACAGTTCTCAAATGATCAAGCTGGAGACCAGATTAAACCAGCTAAAACCAACAAAGATGGAGGAACGTGCACAGATGGGGCCCTTTTGCTGGTGGTGTTTTTTTCTCCTTCAAATCAATGCTATTAATCACCTTTTGTGTCTGTCTTTCTGTTTTCGATCTCCAAACATTTAGCCAATGAAACATATTACATGGAGTTTACGACTAAAATCTTGAATCTTGACTAAAAATTGAATCCGCTCAGACTGTCAGCAAACCTCATAACTCCACCCCTTTATCTCGACAGAATGAACTGAAGTAAAACAAAACAAAACAAAACATTCATGGTCCTCCAGAATGTCCAGAATCGAGTTTTTGCCAGGTATGCTGTAGTTTCTCATAATCTTCTATTTTGACTGGAACTGTGCTGGACGTAGTTATTAAAATTATATTTCACAAATACTCAACCCAGTGCTTTAACTTGCAACGTAATATAGTTATTGAACTTTAGATAGAGAGCAGTGGATCACAGTGAAGTCATAAACACGGCTCACAGAAGATAGCTGTTGTAATTAGGTTTAAAGAAACCCTGGAAATCTTCTGTACATTATCTGTATTGTTATTATGATTGTTATTGATATGAAATAAAAAGGTTTTTTTCAAGGTTTTTTTTAAGAGACTATTATTTGTGGCATTAAGCACTTGAAAGCAGTTTTCAGTTACAGCACATGCCCTCAAAAGATCTGTGCACGGCCCTAAGATCCTGCTCAGATAAACACGAAAATACAGTCATGCTTTAAAATATTGAATTGATTAGACGTCATTATTGTTTAATTTTGCTACATTACTTTTTAAATAATTTATTTAATTACAGCGTTTATGTAAGTTTTATACTTTCCTGTATATATCAATATTTTAAAGACACAATTTGTTAATTTCCTATTAAAATATTGAATTTGTGCGTTAAAAATAAAAACCGATGTAACCCATTATAAGAGAAGTCATTATTATTTCATCAGTATATATTTTATATATTTTTAGATATTTATTTACTAGTCATTCATTTTCTTTTTTGCTATATATAAGCAGTATTAATATACTCTTCAACATTTGTATTTACAATATAATGCATTTAAAAATGTCATATTTTAAATTATGTAACTAGAAGTCATTATTGTTTAATAAAAATATTTGTTTAATCTGTTTTTATAATTTGCTGAACATGAGCAATATTTCAAAGACATTAATACACTGCTGAATACGAAATTTTACTATTAAAATATATTATTTGTGTATTTACAAGAAAAAAAGGTCACTATATTTTCTGTTATCACTATATTTGTAATATATTTTTACGTTTTTTACTTATCAATGAGTAATTTTATATAATTTGCTATACATAAGCAATACCAATATACTCTTCAATGCGAGTATTTACAGCAAAAGACATGTTAAAAAAGTACTTTTTCTTGTTATTCTTTTTTATACTGCTTAGTTTAATCTATCTGATTTATATTGTTTCTTTAATGATATGCTCTACATAAGCAGTATCTTTTAATCCCCATTTACAAAACCTCAATTCTCCACTTTTCATAACTCAAGCATCAACGTGCGTAACATAAAATGCTAATATGACTGTCAACTGCCCTTTAAAAGATAAATGGCGCTGTGGTAAAAAATACACCGCAAGTCACAGATCCAATGCAGAACATCTGTACTTTTACCGGCGATGACAGTTTGAGAACATCTAAAACGACATTAATTACAACCCTGACAGCCGAATCAGCAAGCGCGATCAATGTGACATTCAAAGTTTAGCCCTGTGCAAAAATCACACACCTCTAGCATCTCACATTAGAGGCCAAGCATGAAGTGCGTCGACGGTTATGACAGGTTACCGCCCGCCGATCTTATTATGTTGTCTTCAGCTCATTTCAGTCAGAAACGAATCTTGGCCCGAGTCTTTGTTTTTCGATAAAGAATGAATTCTTTAACGCTTCAGAACTTCTTCAAACTTCGCTTCATCTGAAAAAGATCCACCACATGATTCACTGTGGTTAATTTTTATTCCGTGCGGCAAATAACCTTTTACCAGTCTTTTATTTCAAAAAAAGCAATTAAAAAGGCCCCAAAAATGCTACATGATCTATCTTTTAAAACCAGATTATTAAAAAACACAATGCACGCCGCTTTAATTCCACCTAAACTGTTTGCAGAAGGCTTGCTCGTACCTGTCTATGAAAATAAGCTGAATTTATTCCATGCGGCTTTATTACGCTTTCTCTTTGATGCATATTAATGAGTATTCTCACTGTACGCTCCGGTTATAAAAGAGAAACTTTTTGTTGCTGAAATGAGAATAAACATCACAGCAAATGAGTCCCTCTCTCTCTTTTCGGCTATAAGCCGTCAGTGGAAAGTCAGAAAGTGGCTTATCTCTCCGAGTTCAGAGATTTTCTTTATGTAATTTTTTTTTTTTTTTTTATCTTATTGTCTTGCACATTTGCATAGAGTCGTTCTCCGGCGAGTCCGTCAAGCACTTAAGGTTGCTTTTATGGGTAATATACATTTTTGGCTATTTTGTAAATGAATGGTCCGCTAGGCTGATTGGATCAAATCAAGGGTGAACAAACTCCTCGCCTCTTTTTTCGATCCGCTTATCCTCTCTCTCTTTTTTTTTTTTTCCCATCTATTAGAGATGGTGAAAGATTGCCTTATCTCCCTCAAAGGCATGGAAAGCCGCCTTGCGTGAAAGTGCCAGGATTCAAAATTCAAAGTAGTGATTAATGTGGTCGTCCTCCTCATAGACTGTGAAAATTAGCTGGCGGCTCTATTGAACGTGACACTGCACTCGGGAAGAATCCTCACAAACTGTAAATACGGTGTAGTCATGTGTGCTCGTCTGCTCCCTCCTGGATTCGGCTGACACACCTGGGAATTGAATATTCGGAGCCGCTGAAGACTTTCAGGCAAGGGGTTCAAAATTAACACCCAAGAGCCTAACGCGTCTACAAAAGCATATTTCTTTTTACTCCATGAGTTTGAACAATTTATAAACAGGTTCAGATTAATGTAGTATATATTTTTTTGTCACAAATCAATCTTTGTTCAAAAAGGATACGGTGTTTTGACGAATGCAGGTGTATGTATTTTAAAACGGCTTGTAATTTAAAGATAATATAAGATATGATTAATTATTAATAATAATCGTGATTAATCGCTTTCAAAATAAAAGTTTACGTTTATATATGTGTGTGCACCTATATGTATATAAAGACCCACATATGCAGTATATTTTTAAAAATAAAATAAAAATGTACATGTGATTTTTATAATATATAAATTGATTAAATATATAAACGTAATATATTTTTTCTTTCTTTGTGTGTATTTATATATTCATAATAAATATGCACAGTACAAAAACATTTATTTTGGATGTGATTAATAGTGCTTATTCATTGCTAATGAAGCACATATACACGCATTTAACAATTAACATTTTAATAACCTTTTTGCATTTACTGTCAATATTATATTATATAAATATGAAGTACTTTACAACTTTTTTAGTGCTGTCAAACAATTAATCGCAATTAATCACAAAATATAAATTATACTGTGTGTGTATATAAACAGTACAGTATTTACATAAATATATTTATATTCATAGAATTATTTTTTATTATTATTTATAAATGAATGCATTTAATATATAAACAATATTTTTCTTAAATATACAGGCATGTGTATGTATTTAAAATATACAGAGTACACACACATTATGTGAACAAAAACTTTAATTTTTGACACAATTGCAATGAACTGTTTAGCAACACTACTTTTTATAATAACATTTTTATATATTTATGTGATATATGGTTAACCTGCTCTATTAGGCACTAATGTGGCGGGCAATGCTGACAAAACTATATTTTGCAGTTAAAATATCATTTCGGACTCTGCTCATATGGTACTATTAATTCTCTTACCTTCTGCTGTTTGTTTTTATGTTTTGTTTTTGGATGTAATCCCAGTTGTCCACTTCCTCATATTTGTCATAATAAAGGTGATGCTCCTTGAGAGAGAAGATGATTAGGGGTTAATTATCACTTTATCAGAGGCAGAGACTTGAAGTATGACCACTAAATAGCTTCCTAATTATGATTAATCACTCCGAGATGACACACAGCTTTCATATTCATTCATCCAGGTTAAGAAAGACAGTTTCAATTAGCTTTTTTAGGACAGAACCACACTTATAGTTTAACTAGTTATTCAGATTAAGTTAACTTGGAAACTTTCGGTTCTTTTGGGAATAAAGAAGAACTAGCGCTGCATGCTAAAGCCCGTAACCAGTGAGCAAAGAGTTAACTCCGAGGCCAGATATATATTCTTCTCAAAAAAAGCTAACTTGTGATGTGCGTATTTGTATGAAAGGATTATTTTGGAAACATGCTTAGCGCACATGCTGGTTTCTGTGAAAAACTACGCTACAGACAGTTATTCGACTTTAAAACGAGCGATACGTTTCGAAATGTCTGTTTTTGTTTTGGTCTATACGCCTAGTGTCAGTTTATCTAATCGGATTGATCCACTTCAATAGTGCGTTGTGGCCCTGGGTTGCCAGTTATCGGGAAACAGTGTAAACTAGAGATCAGAGATAGCAGATCGTAAAGGACCTAAAGACTGCATGACTGCACTGTAAAAAAAATTACAGCGATTTTAACAGAAAAAAAACTGTAATGGTATATAAAAACCTGTTTAATCGTTAACCGTAAATTCCTGTAAAATGTACTGGGGAAAAAATTTAATACCCTGCATTGCATTTAAAATTTGGTTTTAAAATCATTGTTTTTCATAGTTTTTCTGGTCAGTTACGTTTATTAGGGTTGTATGTTGCATGTAATGTTGTTAAATTAAAGTTTATTGCATATTTCAGTTTAATGAAATGAGCACCTTCTATGCATGTTACTCATTAAAAACTGTTTTAATGGGCTTTGGTTGATCATGTGACTTTCTCATGACCACCTGTATTTGGCAGTTATCAGTACCAGTGTATTTCAATAGTACAAAACAGATTATATCAGTCAATGAAATTACGGTATTTAACTGTAAATTTAAGTTAAAATTGTAAAGCCTAAAATGTTATATTTTAAGGTAGAACACAGCTGCCTTTTTTTTTTTTTTTTTTTTTACCAGAACGTTATATATTTTTTTTACACAGCGTATCTAAAAACAAAACAAACAAGAAAAAACATTGAAATATTAATAAATCAACCCATCAACTTACAATTTAAGGCTCATCACTTTTTCTGTGACCTGCGCTTATTCATTTTGCACGTCCTCAATCTGGCAACCCTCGTGAAGGTTTGAACTAAAAAGGTTTAAATGAGAAAAAGGTCACGACAGATTCATATCTTGCCATTTTGACTCATGAGTCAAAATTGAGAAATTTACTTATATATCAGAGATATTAGAAGCATCAACATGTTCTGAAACACAGTTCATGTTTCAGCTGCTCAAGGGGTATGTGAGGTTATCCGACTTGTTTCCTATCGACACGGCTCTCCAAAGCCCAAGAGAGGATCTTAAGCATGTGAACTCTTCAATAATGAGTCAAGCTAATGAAGCAGACAGGGAGGCATGATGTTTGTGTTGTCTGAGTTAATTAGTCACTTGTTGCCTATGTCGTTAGCAGCGGTAGCCTCCACAAGAACAGCTTTGCAATTTCTGATGGAAATGTCAGTGATGTTTGCCACGCAAAAAGTTGCCAACCACAATACTCAAGTGTGGTTGCTATGCAGTTGCTAAGGTGTTCCAAATGGTTTCCAAGGTGTTGCTATGAAAAAAAAATTGAGTGTTTATTAGAATGTTGCTATGCAGTTGCAAATGTGTTCTAAATGGATATCATGGCGATGCTATGCAGTTGCTAAGATGTTCAAAATGGGTTCTGAGGCATTCAATTATTCGAATGTTTTCATGGTATTTCTATGTGGTTACTAAGGTGTTCTAAATGTTTATTAATGTGTTGCTATAACAGTTGCTAAAGTGTTCCAAATGGAATGAAAACATTGATCTGAGTGTTTATCAGGATGCTGCTATGCAGTTGCTAAGGTATTCTAAATAGTTTTCATGTCATTGCTATGTGGTTGCTAAGGTGCTAAGGGTCTATTAGGGTGTTGCTATGCAGTTGCTAAGGTGTTCTAAATAGTTTTCATGTCATTGCTATGTGGTTGCTAAGGTGCTAAGGGTCTATTAGGATGTTGCTATGCAGTTGCTAAGGTGTTCTAAATAGTTTTCATGTCATTGCTATGTGGTTGCTAAGGTGCTAAGTGTCTATTAGGGTGTTGCTGTGCAGTTGCTAAGATGTTCTAAACATTCCTGGGTGCTGTTCTGAGGTCACTGATGCATTTCCGTGTAATTAATATGCTTAACTGAGTGTTTTTAAGACAATTATTATGCAGTTGCTAATGTGTTCAGAGTGGTTTCTGTGTGCAGTTTTGCTATTTCTATGATGATTTCATGTCAATACTAAGTGGTTGCTAATGTGTTCTGAGTGTTTTTAGGGTGTTGATATGCAGGTGCTAGAGTGTTCTAGTGGGTTCCAAGTCAATCTCCATGACATTTTTTTCACTATAACTCTGTCCCTCCCCCAACGAAAGTAAAAATCATCAGGTGTCATTCGTGACCATAACCACAGGGTGCACCGCCAGGATTTCCTCTTGGGGTACAAAACCTGATCAAGCATCAGCCTAAAAATTCACAAAATATTTCTTAACATAATGCAATATTCAGGAAGCCAAACACGCAGACTATATGATATGAACTTAGCATGGCTCCAAAAATCTGTTTACGACAGCATCATTAATTTGTGGAACTTGTTATCTCAGTCACATATGGCTGGAGCCGAGACACACTCAAATGCACGCTCAAACAAGCCTATATGCACATATATTATGCAAAATAAAGGAAGAACAAAGTAAACAGACACTATAGGTGACAGGAAGGACTTCATTAGGGAGGGATTTCTGCTGAGCTGACAGAGACACCCTGCTCTCTCTCATTCTCTCTCTCGCTGTCTTAAACACACACACGCGCACACACTTATGCTTCCCATCTTGTGAGGGAAACAGTGGGAATGGGAAATGGGGGTGGACAAGGAGACAGACAGAACAAGGCCCGTCACGGCACAGCAGAGGCTTTTTGTCACTTTCAGAGGAGGCCTGTAAGCGAGCTAGTGGCAGTCGCAGCAGTTGTGGGAGGCAGGGTGAGGGAAAGTTCATCTGGAGGCGCTCGGCTCCAAACACAGCTCCAGAGACACGCGTTGACTCCAGGCTTTTGGCAGTACGACAACAGTTAGCGCGTAGCGGGCTAATGCCGCGCGGTGCTTTTCACAGACCTAATCTTCACAACAACAGTGGTTAGGACAAAAACAACAGCAATGTGAGTCATGTTTATACATAGCCGTGCTGGTTTTGTTGCTCTGTTGCACATTAGGGGTTATTTTTCATGCCTGTTTGATGGCGGGTAGGAGGAAACCTGGAGCGCTAACCGCATGTCACGGCCAATTAGAGCGCTGCACTTTTGGGTGGTGAAACACTCGGCGGTCAATTTGAGTTCACTGCAAACTAGCTAGAATTTGCTTTCGCTTTTTACAACACAGTAAGGTGGTTGTTCGTTCCCCAGCTAGAGTCGGAAATTAATTTACCCTTCCGATGGGGGGTAAATTGAGAAAAATGTCCATTCAAAAATCATCAAGTGTATATAGAAAATGTTTTCGTTAAATAATATACAATAGGCAGTGCTTTAAGGAAATGTCATTACACAAATGACATTCACTGTGATTATCATGGCCTTACAAAAAAAATTGTAAAAGAAATATTTTATAATTTAATTTTTTTTTACCAATAATTCACAATGCATACAAAAGCAACAATTTCACTAAACAGAACAGACTAAAATGCTATCAGTTTTTCCATTAGCACAGTGTCAGAAAAATTTATTTATGAGAATAAATGTCTCCACTGTCACTTTTGATTATTTGAAAGTATAGTTTTTTACTTTTTTTTTACTTTGTTCAGCTTTCTGCCGCTGTATAGACAGCAATGCAACTGACACATTATAGGCCCAGAAAGTTAGTAGGAACGTTATTAAAACCTTAAATTCAACTTTAAATTTACAAGAACAGAACGTCTCAGGTGCGTTGGTGTCAATGCGGGGTCAGGCTCTTGGATTTCATAAAAACATCTTCTTTTGTGTTCTGAATATGAACGAAGGTTTTATCGGTTTGAAAAAACTTAAGGGGGAATCATTTATGACAGAAATTAAATTTTGGGTGAAATAACTCTATAATGGCTCTTTAATTACTTAATTTCTTTAAGTAAATAAATAAATTTCATGGACATAAAATGTCTAATATTAGGACATAAAATAATTTTTGGTCTTTTTGGTGGCTTAATGCAACGAATATCCCACACATGCAATTTTGTAGAAGGGGGAACTAAATTAGGCATAGATACAAAAATTGGCAATTAAAACCTGCAATGCTCGCTACCTCAAATAAAATCACCAGCCAACAGGCGAGTAAATAACAGCTGTTACACAGACCAGCGTTTTTAACGCCTACAGCTATAACTATCGTGGCAAAGAGCTTTGCTAAACAGCCCCAGAGCTAAAAATGAAGTTGAGATGTTGACACGCAGGGAATTCTCAGAGGGCCGGTCATTTAAAACACTGTTTCACACGACTCAAAGTTTGCCATCATCCTTCATCAAAAACAAATTATTAACCTTTAGAAACTAGCGCGGCTGGCAGACATTCCCGAGTTCACTCCAGGCTGCTATATCTGCCAAAACTCGGCTGAAAATACACACAGGGACCATTTTCTTAACAGCTGGGAGTTCAATTAGCAGCTGATAAGCGAGCAGGGTTGGACCTCCAGTTTCCGATTCCTCATGAAAAGAAGAGCAGAGCGGGCCGACTCGGCACCGCGGGCCAGAATAGAAGAGTAATGTTCCTCCGCGCACAGCTGCTAACTGACAACAAAGGACTTGTCATCGTGATTAATGGCTTGAGGAAGCTTCTCTTTGTTACCAGGGCAGCACTGTACCATGTTAAAGGCTATTAACGTGAGGAAAAGATGGGGAAATATATAAAAACTAAAGAGGAGGGGAAATTTATATATAAAAATGGGTACAGGAGGTGAATAAAGGGAGTAAAAGTGGCTGAGTTGGAGTAAAGGGGAATCCATGATGTAGTACGCCAGGATTTTACAACGCTGGCAAGGATAATGTGGGGCATATGACAAAGAGCTATTTGTTGAAATCACTTCATATCGGTATTTGTGGTGATAAATACTTAAGGCTGGAGATTTGACGTCTGCTGCACCGATTTAGGAGCGGTCGCCGTTCTTTATTTTGCCCTTCGTTTCATCACCTGTAAATGAAAAGAACTTTTTATGGAGGCGATGATATGATGCACTGTCGGGTAGGAAGGAGCGAGAGAAGCAACTTTTCACATTGATTTTCGTGTCAGCTGAACACAAAATGGTTTTGGATGCGATGCTGCCATGGCAACTAGAGGCAAAAACGCGCTTTCGGATTCGGCTAGGGTGATTGAGCTCCCCTTCATACAAAAGTTGGGTCTGCTGGTGGGCAAAGAGAACAGGGAGTCCTGGGCTGCGTTTCCAAAAGCATTGCAAGCTCCATTGGTTTTTAAAGGGGCTATGATGTACTTAGGCTTATGATGCTTTTGGGAAATGTAGCTCTGATTGGTTAGCTTTTAAATATTTTGGATCCCAAAAGAATATGACAAACATTTATTTATTTTTTGTATTTTGACCCTTTTTTAAATAGCATTTGTTATGCCCTATTTGTTGATGTTATGTCTTTTGCTGTGACCATCAGGGTAGGGTATTTTTAATGTTTTAAATAGGGCTGTCAAGCGATTTTTTTATTATTTAGTTACTCAATGTGCTGATTAATCAAATGAATCTCAAATTAATTTAATCAATTATTATGCACATCACGCTGATTAAAGACAAAGATATCTTTAAAGATAATAGTTATCGTTGTGTTTGTTTAGATAAAAATTAATACATTAAAAGCAGCTGAAATATCCGCCAATCTCACAGGAATTCGTACATATTTTAAGAGGTGGTTATATCAACAATTTCTATGTAATTTCTATGAATTATATTAAAAAAGTAGAGATACTCTAATTATAAAACTAAACGTGCCCGTAGGTGGTGGCAAATCCCTATCTTAATAAGTGAATCATTGATTCAATCGATTCCTTCAAACGGCTGATTCATTCAGAAATGAAGCAACTGCCGTATGAATGATTCACTAAATCAACGATTTACTTAATTTATTTAAAAACGTGGATTCAGTAACAAAACACCTCAGTATGTTGATCAGAGACGCACAACAGTTATCATAAGGTTTTATTTTCCTCGACAAAATTACTGACAATGGATGATTCTCCAAGAAAACGCAGTGTTTCCTACAGTAGCACATTGTGTTTCAGCATTGCTGTTAACGTCATGATTATTTTAGCAAATAGTTTACTCCATAAATGTAGTTCAACGGCATTACTCCACTGAATCTACGCACCATTTTAGGTGAATCTACGTCTTTAAATGAGTGCACCTCATTCTCAGGTAATGTCTGAACGACCCATTTCAAGAGCTGACGATTTCTATTTTTTTTTTTTAAATCAGCCAAGGCTACAGAAATGCATTGTAATATTTATTTATTTATATAAAATCTCCATATTATGTGTAGGCTTGCCTTCTTTCTATCTGATTCCCAGTCTGTGTTTTAAGGTGATCAAACTGACTTCAGTATATTATTTCAGTCTTTCCTTTTTCTTTGCACGCTATGTTAAATCTGTAAAA
Source organism: Puntigrus tetrazona (assembly GCF_018831695.1). Classification (NCBI taxonomy): domain Eukaryota; kingdom Metazoa; phylum Chordata; class Actinopteri; order Cypriniformes; family Cyprinidae; genus Puntigrus; species Puntigrus tetrazona. The sequence continues at coordinate 7,660,357 of NC_056709.1, forward strand.
CCTACAATTAAATTTCCAGGCAAAACCTTTTTTTACATTGAACCTATGCTATAGACCTTTGTCTTCGCAATAAGATTGGTCACACTTTACTTTAAAATCAAATTATTTTAAAATCTTTAAAATCTCAACCTCCTAATTTGCCACTTGGGCAGGATTAGGGAGGTTAAATATGGCCATATAGAATATAGGACAATATATTAATAATAGACATGCCAATAAGTTAATAGTGAGAACTGTTCGCTACACTTATATGTTAGTGTAAGTTTTAATACTAAAAATGAGGCTTTGATGGATAGAAGTAAATGTGTTCAATGACTTCTACTGATTCTTAGCCAACAGATCGTTCAGTTCAAGCATCTTTCTAAGTCTATTAGCAGACAAAAACTCCATACATTTATGGATTTATGCAGTCCGTGCTCTCACAGCCTCGTTTCTATCCACATAAAACAAAATACGGCACTAACCCGCATTAAGATCTAACCGTTTCACTTTGCAGCTTTATCGTGCCTATTATTAAATCTCAGCATCTACTCTTTAATAAAACTCCTTGAGCAACCCAAGAGCAATGCCATTTCTCTCCGGGTTAACTTTCCCTCGCAACTTCTGACATACATCACGCTCTCTCTAGGGATCCGTGTTTTTTTTTTTCTTTTAGTCGTGTCAGAATTGAGTTCTTAATTCTACTTCCTTAACATCACCGACTAAAGGGATTTTTCGATGTTAAGTAAACTAGTCACGTCCGACAGGCGTAATCGGTCACATTCATCCGGCTTGTTTTTAAACATCCCCGAATGTCTGACATATATGTCTTTCTCACAGCCGTCTTCATTGCGTATTCAGTCAGGCGCGCGTCTGGGTTGCCATTTCCCTATTGCGTTCTGGCAGTTGTGGTCTGAAGGAGCTGCCGACCCCCGGCCTCGGAGCAGACAGCTTTCCCCTGACTGGACCCACCAGGGACGTCACTGCAGCGCTGCTTTAAGTGAGAGGAAAATGAGAACCTTAGACACAGTGTCACACGGCCCATGAACTGTAGAATAGCCTCTGCACCGATAAGACAACCCTTTCCGACATGGGAATATTTGAGGAGTCTTTCATATGACAGGTCTAGTGGAACGCGGCCTTGAAGGGTCAAATGGAAAGATTTCACGCGTGTTTATGCCGGACGGGTCGGAGCGCCCATGCTAGAGGAACTCCGGGAAAGAACACGGGTTACATTTCTGTTCTTCAAATCAAGTCTCTGACGGCACGCGAGTTCGAACTTTAGCATGCACACCAGTCCAAAACAATTAGCTGGTTGAGAAACATTGTTTCTCCTCCTCGTGGCACACGCGCGTGTCGGGATGGAGCTGAGCTGTCAGGGTTATTCTGAGAAACACGGCTTGCGTCAGCTGGCGCAGCTGAGACAGATGCGAGACTCATCCGTGTGATATCCATCTCGAGCGCCCAAAGCGCCATCCTCCAAATCGCTCGCGAAAGCCTTTGAAGCAAGTCTTTGATGTCTCATCATTCTCTAATTACTTGCATTGTCATGGTTATCACTCATTAGACTCAACTGGGGTTGTCGAAGAGGCAGTCTTTAACGGACGCTTTGCGGTCATGAGGCTTATTGGTTAAAACCTCAGGACTGTAACTTAAACGCCGCAGGTTCAAATCAGGGAAGGGAGGATTCGTGAATCTTAGCGACAAAATAACTGACAAAAATGTTTGTTCATGAAGGGTGAGAGAGAGAAAAAACACTGAAACACAGACAGCGGCTACAGGATTTACATATAAATATTAATATATATATTACTGTATTTGAGTATTAGCTTTTATACTTAATTTTGTATTACGTTTATGTTCACCGACTGAAATTAGACTATAGACTAAAATAAATGAACATGGCATAACATAAAACAAAAAAAAAAGAAATAATTTTTAATATTGCTGACAATAGCATATGTAAATAGAATACACTGCATAACAGACATTAAATTCAACAAAAGTTTTTGTATTTTCATGTTCATATTGTTAATATTTGTTAATATTTCATGAAAAGTACAAAAGTTTCATAAATATGAATAATTAGTATGAAAAACAGCATGAGAAGTTAATTTGACAAAATGTAAAACATTCTCATAAGCGAGAGATTTTGAAAATACTGAATACTGTAACCTTTTTTGCACTTAATTTTGTATATTCTCATTTAAAATATCAATTAAAATTAGAGTTAAATGCAGCATTAAACAATAATGTATCCAGATATTGACTCGATTCAAGATATGTTTGAGAAATGACTAAAAATAATGCAAAAATCAATTATTCAAATTATTATCAACAAATTATTATTTTGTTCCAAACCGCTGTTTTTATATCTTCCTTGGACCTCAAAGGAGATGCTTTGAAGAATATCCAGATCCGAAGAATCTCTATTGATTTTTTTTTTTACATGCTGCAAATGACAGCACAAATAAAGATACCATGGAAACATGCCAATTTTTAACAAGCACACATTCAAATAAAATGAACACCAAAGAACAGAACAAACTATGTTCTTCAGATTCACTCAAACTCTTTAAAATATCATATTAAACTTGGCACATAAGTTACGAAACATCCAAGAACCAGTGCTGTGATGATGCATATTAATGTAATGTCACACGACTAAATTGCTTTATATGAACTATTACATCTTGTAAAAGAACCAGAAGACTTATTAAACACATGCTAATAATAATCATTTTAATTGGTTCCAAAAATCACCTATAACTTTCAGAAGCTAAAGTAACTTAAGCATAATCTCCAAAAAAACACAGAAGCTGACAAACATCTTAGCTAAAGGAATTTGAATGGGGAGTCAGCCACAAAACTGCTGATCTGAGACGGCGCCAAGCGCTCATAAATACCGTTATGTACGTAAACATTGAAAGACAGAATAATGCCCAAGGTCTTTTGGGCAGGAATGGCGGTAGCCAGCATCATTTGGCAGATGGAGCAAGGTGATATGACCAGCTGTTGCTGGCCCATAAGCTGGTGTGGAGACGAAACATTAGATTACGGTCTGTTGGGGAGAATAAAGCTTAGATGCAGCACTCGTGTTGAGTAATTGTGGCGTACCAGGTGGGAAAGTTAAGAGAGCTTTGATATCATCATCTTATGATTTCTAATGCAGTGAGAGATCGTATTATTCGAGGTTGAAAGGAATAAAATTGACCATTTCTGAATATCTGTTCTGTATCTTGAGGTTCAAATTGCATTTTGCGCTGTAGGTGTGGATATAATGAATGCGGATGGCTAATGAATACGCTTCGCCACTCGGAAAACAATTAAACAGGAATCCTTGTTTTCATTGTTGAAACCTTGAAAAGACAGAGGCATGTTATGAATTCTCTGCCAAACGTCCTGGCATAATTAAAGCGGCCCAGTTGCAATTATTAGGACCTTTCTTCCCCTCTATCCCATGCTGCAGAAACAAAAAGATAAAGAAAAACCCTGGGCAGCTATAATCAGAACTTTTCTCAAATGTTGAAATTGCAAGTGGGAGAAAGGGGCCCTGGTCGAGCGCAGCGGACAAATGAAAGCTTTGCTTGGCTCTGAGGATGGGTGTTCCTAATCTTTCACAACAACGAGCAGCTCTGACGATCTGTCTCTGCGTTTTAGAGCAGCTTATCTCTGTTCCCAGCTCTAATGCTGAAGATAGGAGTCCGCCGGCTTTCCACTACTGTAAGAGAAGCAACACAAAACCTCAGTGAGTGTACAAGCACGCCGTGCACCGACTGGAAATTTGAATAGGTGACGTATGTTACTGGACACGTTGAAGGCTGGAGAAGGAAGGAGATTTAGATGATATGCTAAACTGCGTTTCTGTTTGAGACAGAAGAGGTCAAAATCCAACCATTATTAGGTAATCGTTAAATCAAAATGAACTCAGTTTACTGTCTTATTCCTGGTATTTCAACTACAGAAAAAAAGTTTGTCTAAAATACATATATATTACATGTATCATTTATTATTAACTATATACAAGCATTGAAAAAATGGTGAAGGATTTATTTTAAACACTTTTTCATTCATAAACTAGTAAATTTCACAAACTCAACACACCTGAATGAAATGATAGGTGTGTGAGAAGAAGAGTATAAAAACAAAATAAAACAAAAAAATGAGATCCTGCACAGTATTGCTACTTGCTAAAAGTTTATTACCACAGGTACAAACTGTGCCAAATGGCAAACAACGCATTGAAACACTGAATTAAAGGCAAAATTTATGAAGTAGTGAAAAATACTCAAAAAAGTTGTTTTATACTTTCATATATATTATTAATTTCAAGGTCATTGTCTAGTCATATTTGAAGTTATCATAACAGGTAGGTTTTTTTAAGCACAATTCATACATTAAATGTATTTTGAAGCAAAGTATTAAAAAATAGGTATTTGAAAAAGTGAGAAAATACCAATACCTTCAAGTTATTGGTGTTAGTTATATGAGCAGCCCTATTTAACTGGCAGCATTCCTCAAAAATTGAGGGTAGAGCTGTGAATGAAAACGTTCTGGAAAGTGATTTTGATCCTCTCTGTGATGGTACCATAAGGCGTCGATCATTCACAGATCTCAGGCTTCTGGAGGTGATGTAGATTCTTAAAAATGAGTGGAAGTAGGCAGGTGCTGAGCCTGTGGCTGTTCTATATGCAAGCACCAGTGTCTTGAACTTGATGCGAGCTGGAATTGTGAGTCAGAGCTGGGAGATAAAGAGAGGTGTAACATGGACTCTTTTGCGTGCCCCCTGCATTCTGAATCATTTGTAGAGGTTTGATTGTGCTTGCAGGAAGTTCAGCCAGGAGAGCACTGCAGTAGTCCAGCCTAGAAATGACAAGGGCATGGACAAGAAGTTGTAAGAGACTTTCATTGGCTCTGTAAGAAGAGCCAGATCAAACCTGCAAGATCAAGTAGTTTTTGATATGTGGTCTTTAAAAGTTAGCTGGTCGTCAAAGATTACACCAAGATTTTTCATCGCACGTGATGGAGTTATTTATTGATGACCCTACCTTGATGGTACAATCATGCTGTAGAGTTGGCATGGCAGAGAAGCTACGTCTTTGCCAGGTTGAGCTGTAGGTGATGTTTTTCCATCTACCTGGTCTCATGGCATAAACGTACATTGGCGAGACACAAAATATGCATCAATAAGGACATATAACTGCAGTTTCCAAAAGAAATGAACACTAGAGACAGTAAAACTATTTTTATTCCTTTTCACTAAAATTTGGAAAAACAGGGTTTCGATTTCATAAAGAATAATATTCGCACAAATATGCGAAGAATATCATGTTATGACTTCAAAACAATATTAGCATGCTGGGATATTTGAAAACGGATGCTTTTGAACATTGGCATCGCACATATCCAGCTTCATATCTATGGGTTTCATAGACGGTAGGTTTGTTCGGTAGCTCGTGGAGCACAGAGATGTACTTGAGAGTCAAGGAGCTCCAGTTCAAATCCCGTGTAAATACAGTTCAACAAAACAGTTCAAATCTGTCTAAAAGGAACTGAAATAGCACGGTTGCATCAACAAATGTGTTTATATATATTGTTCTCTATTTGTTAACACTATCTGGTAGGTTTGAGGTTGGATTTGGTGTGGGGCATATTTCCAACATGACAGAGCACTAACATTATCTAACTGTTACACGTGGACTCCATTTTGGTGTGTTTTTTTGTCGTGTGCCATGTGATCCGTGTGACCCACTTTTAGTTAATTGTCATATTGTGTTCAGCTGTGTGTAGTTTAAGTATTTATGTTGTATATTTAAGTCCTGTGTGTTTGAGTTCACCTTTGTCCGATCGTCGAGGTTTATACGCAGTGGTTTATGTTCGGCCTGTCTGCCTGCCTACCTGTATATTATTATTTTGTCCGTTTGAAGAGAATTAAAACTGTTTAAGTTCGTTTATTCTCCTCAAGTGCTCCTTCACACCAAACCACGCCGTGACGCTAACTCATTAGCAACAGTCTATGGACATCTCAATACTGAACCACCGCTATACATACCAACATAATAAAAAGTGCCAGGGTTCATATACAGAACCGGTGTTTTAGCACCCCTCAGTGGACAGTTCAAACATTTGTTGCAGTGTCGCACAAAAAGTGCACAGAGGTACATATTTTTCTGGTTGTTTTTCATTGGATCATCTGGTTGAAATGACAGATAGAGCTGTGTGTCGTCAGAACAGCAACGGCAGGAGAAACCATGTGTCCTTACGATGGGACACAGCGATGTAAAGTTTCATGCATTATTAAGCATCCAAAAGTGTCCAAATTCTTTTGGGGCCACTGCGCATTAGATTACGAAGCAAAGAGGCTTTTGTGTTGACTCTAAAAAACTATTGTTCATCATCCATCTCATTGGCCTCAATTCGTTGCACAACTTGTGTCCTGTGTTTAAGCTGCTTGGCAAATGCACCATGACAGTGTCTGGGGAGCAGGCAGCAGGCACATCTCATGGATAGTGTTGCTTTCTCTACTCGTGCGTTCTTATCCCCAGCGCCAGATCGCTGACAAGACCTGACACCCAGCTGATCTGGCCGCCAGACAGTGACACACCAATGCTGCGAGTGCCACGGGTCTTTATTCCAGACGGGGGTCGTCCATTTGAGTGTTAAGGACTGTCAGAAGCACAGCACGACAATGACAGGCCACTGCTTTTCTCTACGTCTGTATCGACTGGACTCTGACGTGCCCAGAGAGAGAGCTTTCAATGATGGAAATGTGGTTTTGCTGTGGGACGTACCGTGAGCTGACGGGAGATATTCGTAGCATGGAATCCTTCGGAGTCGTGTTTAACGATTCCCGAGGAGCTGAGATTGGAGATGGATTGCAGTAAATGAGCACAGGAGGTCACGGGAAGTTAAGACAAACACAGATTCACCATATTCATGCATGCAAATATTCAGCACATGAAATAACTATTCATAGGAAACCCCCAGCGCTGCAGGAATATTCAGCAGTATCAACATTTCTATATGTATCCCTGAACGTCCTTAGCATAATTTTCCTTCTTTTCATGTGTCTGTAATAGGAATTAATTGTTAAAGGCATAGTTCACTCAAAAATGGGATATAGACAGACAGACAGACAGACAGACAGACAGACAGACAGACAGATAGATAGATAGATAGATAGATAGATAGATAGATAGATAGATAGATAGACAGACAGATATATACATAGACATTTTTTTATTTTAAAATATTTTAAATGTAATTTTATATATTAATAACACATATATTATTTAACACTTACTAAATAAAAATTGTTTACAAATTATAATATATAAAATATTTCTTTATCACTTTAAGTAAACAATAATTTACCAGTAATTGAGTTAAGTCTATATTATTTTTGACTCAATAAATTGAATTTTTTAAAGATATAAATCTCATTTATTATTAGTAGTAGTAATAGTAGTAGTCGTGTTAAAAATATTATTAAATTATTAGCATGAAGACAATGAAAATATTTAGAAAGCATTAAACGGCAAATGTAATCTAAATGTCAACTAAGAATCCAATTTGCCTGATTTGTTCAGCCAATATCTGCCTATAAGTTTAAATAACTGATACTGATATATTTTTTATACCCAAATATAACCTAGTTAGACCATGATGTGGCACAAACAATCGACGGTACCCTTTATTTAAATGAATCTTTATGGGCTTTTATGCCTTTTATTAGAATAGAACAGTAAATAGATGGCAGGAAAGCATTGGGTGGAGGACGGAGGACACTAACCACAAAGCAATTTCCAGGAGGTACATTTTACCAGTGTACCATTAAGACACTAAAATGCACCTTAGGGGGACTTATATGCGCTCTTTAGGGTAAATCCCCTAGTTTAGACCTTGTTTAATGCTTAGTTTGTTGCTTGACAGACGCAGTCACTACAACCTGTAATTAATGAGAACATGTCTTTGATGAATGAACTAATGATTCAGTCTGTTTCTGCACGAATACGTGAGCGTCTGTAATCTCTTACAAAACCAGAAGCACGTCATCAGAAGTGCATATACTCTCTCTTTCCATGCGATTCCAGCACAGTTCATTAGTTCAGATTGCATAACTATGCTAATGAGTAAACGCTTTTACCGCTGTAATTACACTACAGGGATTCGCGAGATAAAAAAGAATTATATAAAACCCAGAGCACGAAAGTTTAACATCTGCTCGATGAAATAATTAACCCACCAGCTCTATTTCGCCCGTCGATGTGTCGTCTGAACCTTGAGGGAAGTCGGGTAAGGTTCTGTGTCAACTTCAGAGGATTCAAAGCCGGGCTCCGTCTTGTAATCTTGTTTGTATTGTCTTTTCGTAGCCGGAAGCCAAAAGTTTGTCGAAGAGGACAACTGTGTTAAAACAGACGACGTTCAATTTGCAGGGAAGCGGCGTTCCTATATGTCCTCTGTTATCTCGAGGGCAATGTGTTTTTTTTTTTTTTCCACTTCACGAATTAAAAGGCGAGTCTTTAAATCAAATCTGTTCTTCCACGGCGTATTGGGAATCTCAGAAGCGACCCTCGGGCGGGAAAAAAAATAAGCTTAGCGTGCCTGCTAACATATGCTACGTTCGGCTTAAACGCAAACGACACGATCTATAGAGTCGGCGGCATGCATTAAATACCTCAATGAAGTGTTGCGCACGAGATTGGACACCGGCGAGACCGATTGCCTCTGGTTTTGTTTTGACAAGGGCAGAGTAAAGTTTCCAAATCTATGCATTAGCGCTTTAATGCTACTTTCGCTATAAGGACCCGCTCGGCTCAGTCGTGTAAGACAGTACATCTTTCCTGTCCCAGGCTGACACACGCGGCACTTTATTTTCTCTGGTTTTGCCTCATTTAGAAGTAACCCAAGGGCTATGAAAGTAATTATAAGCAATGATGAAGTCATCCTAGTCCATAAATTCTCAGAGAGATTCCGTATGAATTAATTGGTTTGTACAGCATTGATACTCCAGTGCTCTTGGGAGTCAGCACGCATAAAAGAAAAGGGTTCAGTGTTGCCCTCTTATTATAAAGCCTATAAGCAGTTGCTTAATTTTAGATGCAGTATCAGTAATGAATCGGGTTCACATTTCGGTCATTTGGCACCTGACGGACTGCTGGATTTGTTTCAGAATAATAATTGGCCGGGAAAAGCGTAGAGGCGGTGGAAAAATTGCAGTCGGGAAAACATCAAGTCAATATATATATATTTTTTTATTTTATTTTTTTTGCGGTTTTCATCATACCATTAAAAAATGGCTAAATAAATAAACAATAAATAAGTAATCTGCATTGATTATTAATTAAAGTTGTCGAAAAAACATTATGGGAGTAGATTTTGCTAGTATTGCAGCACTTTTTTCTGAGGACGCGCACTATGAAAGGTTTAAAGAAAAAAAAATATGAACACGCTTGTGTGATTATTAAATGACAAGCAGGTTTTATCATGATCCAAATTGCTCTCTGCTCTTGCCTGATCTTTTATCTTTTATTATTTATCAAAACCTACTTTAGATAGACTACAAATTAAATGCACAGACTTTAAATGATTTAAGATGACCAAGATCAAAAACATGGAAGAACTGTGTAATAGAGTTCAATTAAACTTTTTACGCCTTAACAGTAAGGTTTTCCACTGTTTTTTCTTCATAATCCTGATTTGACAAATAAGTAATGGTTTTCTTTTTGGGGTCAAAATTAGCTAAAATGTTGGAAAAGAGCTGTTTCTTCGCTCTTTTTTTATTTTAGAGTTATACACAAGTAAGTAAAAAAACTTCACTTACCAGAAGCGTTCGTTCATATCTCACTATTCTCTTCTTAGAGACTCGTTTTGACAGCTTCACTCTGCCCAACCTGTACATGAAAAAAAAAAACAATAAACAACTGCAATTATCCACACCAGTTATAATTATAGGCATTAAAATGAATATACAAGTATCCACATTAATTCATGTAATTATATACGATATGCATGAATCATTTAGTCATTCAAAATAAATTGCATTAGTAACATTAATTGATTTTGAACATATTGTAGTTCATTTGTATATCTGAGTAACTAGTGCACATTAAAAATAGAAAATAGATGTAATTTAACATTGTGGATTTGTTGTAAAAATTAAAAAAATATATATATATATATATATATAATATAATATGTATGTAATATGTAAAATAATAATACGGTAAGACTTTAGAATAAGTAACTTTCTCTCAATAAATTCATAATTTGCTTCTTATTGACAGTTAGTGCAGCAGTTATTTAGTTATGATAAGGGATGTAGAAAAAGGCATTAATATGTGCATAATTACTACTCATAAATGGCTAATATTCTAGTAATGTGCACGCTAATAAGCAACCAATAGGTGTATGCATAAAATAAAGTGTTACCAATAATTCTTCATCAGTACCAGTATTTTAAATTCTATTCCATTTTGTTGAATGGAACACTTCAAATTTAAAGTGATCATTTTTACAATTTAATTTCTGCTTCACAACACTATAATGCACAATAACAAAAATATGCAAATTTAGATTTCAATAAAGATAACAAAACTTTGTCGTAGAAAACTTTGTCCGTTTAGAAAAAATATCAGAATTCTCAAATAAATAAAGGTATTCAAAGTATCAACAATGCAGACAAACGGCGCAGAGCGCAAGTTATGAATATCATCCACATAAATGTAAAAGTCAATTTCTCAGCAGCTGTAACAGCTGCAGACGCAGACACCTTTAAAGCAAGTCAAAAGGACAGGCTCTTCTTTTTTTTTCCCTCTCCCAGCGTCTTCTGTGACTCACTGTACCTTTTGCCTCGCTCTGCTCCCATCCATTTTTCAGGCCCGGCAGAGCCGGCTCGAGTCGGGCCTTGATGGACAGCCCGCAGCTCAGGACCCAGCATTACCCGCTCTCTTCCTCCTGGAGCTTGGTGGAGGGAAGATAATTGACAGCAAGCTCTTTTTTTTTATTTTTTCCCCCGCTTTCTTTCCTTCCACACTTCACGCAGCCCGGAAAGACATCCTCTGGTGGAATAAAAGTGTGCCTATGGAAATCCCAGCAGAGACCGCTTGTTATCTACTAACAAGATATCTTAACTGTGGATTGAGTGGTGTGTGGAGGGGGGAGCTCTGCGGGGGGACGGGAGGCTCTCGGAAACATTAAGATGTCTCTGTGCCGCGCGCTCAGTCTGTCTGCTATGGAGATGGAGTTATGCCCCGATGAGTTCTGTACGCGCCTGACAGATGGGTGAGAGCGAGCGAGCCGTTTTAGCTTTATATCGGCTCGTCGTGTCATGTGGAATTGTAATTAAGTCAAAGCACGGCATCACATATGTCAGGCTCATCATTGCTCATAATTCAGCATCTTGTTACAGCGTTCGAGCATTGCTATATAATAGATAAATAAAAGATAACGTGTGACTGTATAAATGTGTAAAAAAAGGTCTATGGAGAGATCCACAAACAATAAAAATTGTTAAACTGACTTTAGTTTACGGTCAACCATCAATTGTGAATTTAATTTTGTATAACACTAATTTGAATATTATTTTCATTTTTTTAACAAATGGACATTACGTAAACATACGAACAATCATAGTATTTTAACTCATTTTAACTTATGATATATTGCTAATAATAATAACCGTTTATTAAATGGGTAATTTTTAGCTAGATTTTAATTTACAGGAATAACATACATTGTAATGTTTTACATTTTTGATGTCTGTTAAACTCGCAATAAAATAGGATAAGTGCAATAATAAAAAAAAAGAAAAAGTATTCCTAATGACTCTCTCGTCCAGGTCAGCCGGCAGATTTTTGCCTTTCTAGTTCTCTTTCTTTGATCTGATAACGCTTTGGCATATTAACCAGAGAAACCTTGAGGTTACGGTGGATGTGAAATCTATTTTTAAAGATGTGTGGGCAGAGATAGCTCCCTCTTAATTAAACCTGAGAGCCCTCTTGTCCTGTTATTAACTTTGTTACATGTGAATCAGCTCCGATAAGTTATGAAAGAGCAGAATTCACTAAACCATTTGCACCGATTTAAGTATTTTAGTGCAAAATCATAGTGCTGGTCAACACATATTTAAATTAGCGCAAAAAAAATAATTTTCACATCTCCATTTACACTCCAAATTATCTGTTTTTTTTAAGCTTCACAGCATATTAGTTTACTTCACTTATAAATTATAAGAATCACTTATAATATAGATATATTATAATGATTAAAAGTTAATTAAGCACTGTTACACGTTCAATTAAATATATTAAAAATACAAAATGAATAAATTGTAAATAGTAAATTAAATTATAAATTATAAATTGTTAATTTAATTATAAGAAGAGATAACTATATTTTAATATACACTGATAATATAACTTTTATTAAATAACTGGCTATACCATCATAAATATAGTTATTTATAATTAATTATTAATATATAAATATATATATATTTATATATAAATATATATTTCTATTATAATTATTTATATATAAATATATATTTTTGTCTCAGATTGGATTATAAGTAAAAATAACCATATGTTAATACTAGTACTGTAAAACAAATTGCATCCAAAATTTAATTTTTTGTTTACATACTGTGCGTGTTTGCTGTTTAGAATTATTATGTACATATACATACATGCATGTATATATTTAAATATGTATATATGATATCAATTATATAAAACACAGGTTCGATAAGTGAACCCTGGCAACATGACGCTGATATGTTTCAGATTATTGCGGTGTATTTTTCTACTAAACAACAAACTTAATATAAGTCATAACATGATATTCTTCAAATAATTGCGTGAAAATTACGCTTTATTAATCAAAACTCTATAAATTTGTATAAGAAGGAATAAACAGTCTCTAGTGTTCGTTTCTATTGGAGACCGAAGCGATATGTACTCGCTGGTACATATTTCATGTCTCCCTAAAAAGCGCACCAAGGATAAGTTCACGCCATGAGACCGGGTTTTCTTAAATTGCGGTGCGAAGCCCCATTAAAAGTTAGTTAGCCGGAGTCAGTTTATTTCAGCCTCATAGTTTTGAAGGAGAAAGTGTCCCCGTTTGAGCAAAATGAAGTTTTGCGTCATTTTCGCTTCGGTAATCACGTTGCGTGAACCCTAACCGTCAAGCTGTTTACCAAAAGCGTTTGCTAGCTATTCCTGCGCCCAGCCTGAATACGGGTAGTGACGGATTCTTTTTATAGTTTACTCCTCCCAGGCCCTCCTCAACCCCACACATTTTTCTTGCACTTTCTGCCTCGTTCTAACAAGGTGTAGCACAAATAGCCGTGCTGAGAGTACGGAGGACGTCCCGGAGGGATCCGGCGCGCGTCCCAGCGGAGCCGCGCTAGCTGTGGAAGACGAACGCGCAAGATGTACGTCGTCATCATTATATCAGAGTCAGCACCTAATCATGAGCGAGACGTGAAAAATATCCGCCGCTCTCCTTTTGTGGAACATGAGCCAGAATATTAACACAAAGTTATGCATGACAAAAGAAAGAGACTCAAAGTAGATGTCAAACTGCAACAGAAGTGAATTAGGGAATGATGCATTAAATAATCATCACATGAAGACTGTGAAATTCACTTTTTATCTGTAATATTTCTCTCTGTAGCCGTCTTTAACATCCCTGCACTTTATAATAAAGCAATGAGCCACGAGATAGCGCGGTAATAATCTTGAAGGTATTACCTAAAAGAGACGTTTCTACCTGATTTAACCCATTGTTGCTATATATTGATATATAAAAATTGGTTCGGTGATGTTGAACAATATTTTTGACTTTATTAAAACCATTTATAATCTCATTCATTCATTTTTTTCATTATTTTTGCTAAGGCATGTTCTGATCTTAAATAACTTTAAAGCTTTTTGTGATTCATTGTTTGATTATTTTTTATTTATTTTACAGAGCTGTGGGATCAGATTTCGAACGATATATATATATATTGTAAATATGTATATTGTAATATAAAAAATACTTTTTTACACTTTGGAATGAGGAACACATACTTACTGTTAACTTTTCTCTCAATAAATTCTTAATTCGCTGCTTATTAATAGTTAATAAAATAAAGTGTTACCAAAAAATCATATAATTCTGATGCTTAGCGCAGTTATTTAGTTTATTAGGTATGAGGAATTATCTCAATTATTATTATATTACATCTATTATTATACTACTCAGAAATAAGAAATAAAATTTCATGAAATTTTCCCAAGACAGAGTGATACGAGATATATCAGCAGCTCACTAATTTCTGTCTATTTTCATTTCTTCCCATTGAACTTGTCTAAAAATCCGACCATTACATGATCAAACACACCAATGCTCCATAAACAATTACATTTATTAATACAAGTTGTATCAATAAACTTATTCGACCAAGGTTGTTGACTCAAGATTTAGGATTTTAGAGCAATAACTTTTTCTTCCATAATCCGTATCTGTTATCAGAGCTCATGAGAGACACGCGTAATCTCTGACAGAAGAGTTGTTATTTTGGATTTGAAGTATTTACACTGACTCTCTAGTGATAATCAGCTATAAATAAGTCCAGGACGAGACCGCCACCCCCAATGTAATCAGGACACATAATGGAAATGTGTGTCTGAGATGATGCATTGTTAAATAGGCGCTAATTCTGCTCTCTCACAATAGACCGTACAAGGACAGATAAAAGGCTTAAGGCTAGTCGTGGGTAAACAGGAAGGGAGCGACCGTGGCCGCCACTGTTGAGGACAGATCCCACAAGACATTGTTGCATGTCTGCATGTGAGAGAGCGAGAGAAAGATGTCTGCTGGAAAGAAAAGTCGCAGATGACAACTCTTTCAATACGTATCTCAATTCCTTCTGAACGGCACCGAGAATCTCTCGAATCCCAAAATAGGCCCACCGAAGAGTTTCAGACAAGACCTCAATAATGCCTCTCACCAATTTAGCAACGTTTGCAAACATTTGGAGGCAGAAACCAAAAGAAAAAAAACACATTAGCATTTCTGCATTTTTCCCATGTAGATTTTTTTATTAAATAGATAATAATACTCCTGCTATAACAGTAAGACCCCACTGTGAGCTTGTACAGCTGACTCAATTAGAGGCATTAAACAGATATACAGCATCTGTATTTACATCTGTGCAAACTATTCAACCTTTGACGGAATATGTTTCATAAATGAAACTGCGAGAGCCGTCGGAAGCTTAATGGAAGTTGAAGTCATGCGATCATGTTATAGTTTGTTCTGTGATCGTATTTAGGCTAAATTAATCACAAAACTTATTTTCTCTCCTTTTTTTGGGTTACACTTTATTTTGATAGCCCTCTTTAGATATTCAGCTATGACTAATTTTGTAACCACATTTTGTCAACTAATTGTCATTATTTTGCAAATACATGTCTACTAATTTTCAGAGTAGACTGTTAGGGTAGGTTTAGTAAATAAGTTGATATGTACTTGTAAAGTCTCATGCTCAGTGTGTTGTATGTTGTGGACTCATCATAATAAAGTGTTAGAAGTTAATAATCAGACAGCTTACTAATACTCTTGAGAACGCTAGTTGACATGTAGACTAGTTGCAAAGTTACTTAATGTTAGTAGAATGTCCAAAGAGGACTAATTAAATAAAGTGTTGCCATTTTTCTTGAGGGAACCAGAGTGATGCTAACTGAGACTTATCTTAGCTGCTATCTACATTGTTTTTATATCTATCCTCTGACTGTATGGCAAAAATTGAGTGGAATTCATGTTTAGTTGCTTTTGCTCTTAAGAGAAACAAGGCCGTTGTACTTTGTAATGTATTGCATATACAAAGCAGTGACGTCAGGGATTGGTGACAAAAGACTAAATGATTTTGTTTTTATAAAAGATTTGAAAAATTGCATCAAAGTCAATTGTGTACCTTTAAAAGCAAGGAAATTCCTGGCTTGTTTATACATTCGATGCATATACTGTACATATACATGGATGGTTATCCTCAAAAGTAGTTCAGTGCATCAGGCTGGGGAAACGAGTCTGTCTAGGTAGAAGAACTAGAGCAAGAGCTGTGTGTGTGTGTGTGTGTGTGTGTAAGTGGCGTGAGACACCAGAGCACAGCCTTACTGCTCTGAGCCGGGCTTCCGTGACTTGCCCAGAAGCCCCCTGCTGCGATGGAGACCGCGTGCTCCATTCAGCAGCATTAAAAAAGGATGAGCACCATGCTCGAATGGGGACCAGGGCACACTGATGGATAATTGCCTCCTAAGTGCTGCACGCGCATTCACTCAAGTGCCCCTTTAGATCTATGTTACGACTGAGGCAAACTTATCTACTCGTCCAACAATCAAAACAGTAGTAAACTTACTCACCCTCCCCAGTTTGAGGCTGGCAGCTAAACTGAGCATTGGAATGAATTCAAACCTGAGACACAATTTAAACATGCTACCAAAACAAAAACGTGTATATATATATATATATATATATATATATATATATATATATATATATATATATATATATATATATATATATATATATATATATATATTACTGAATTGTTTATATATATATATATATATATATATATATATATATATATATATATATATATATATATATATATATATATATATATATATATATATATATATATATATATATATATATATATATATATGTATTTTTTATTTACATTATTTTTCTTCTTCTTCTTCTTTCAAATTAGCTTTTATTTAATCAACCTTCTATGTGAATATAGTGTATTCAATGACTAATAATCTTTTTATTTGCCACTGAAGTTGAATTACTGAAAGGCTCATTTAAAAGGAAAATTCTCTGAAAACTCTCAGAAAATCTCTCTCTCTTTCACACACACACACACACACACACACACACAAACACTTCACATGCAAAACCTATATATATAGATAAATTAATATTTAGCAAGGATCCGTTAAATTATTGAAAAGTGACAGAAAAACAATTCATACAACAATTTATAATTAAATATATATATATATATATATATATATATATATATATATATGTGTGTGTGTGTGTGTGTGTGTGTGTGTGTGTTATGTGTATTTTTGATCAAATAAATTGGCTAAAAAAAATGAAATTATAAACCTGACCTCAAACCCCTTTTCTCTTACGAGTCCTAATTTAAAAAGCTTTACAATTTGTCCCAAAAGCATTAAGGAGCTTTCTGTGGACAGCACGATTTTGTGGTTAAGTGTGAAAGAGGTAAAAACGTATTAGATATTATTCTCACCTGGGCTCGAATGAAGTGTGAAATGGTTTAGTTATCTTGTTATTTCCTTCAAGAAAAATTAATTAGGCAACAAAATGAACAAAAACGCCAGAGACTGGGAATCAAGAACAAGACGAACTGTTCTCACGATTACAACTGATTAAACGAACAGAACGCTGCTAAACGTGCAACTATTGTTAACACTACAACGTCTTGCTTCATTTTTCCTCTAAGTGCATTGCTGTGCACTGAATTTGTGCTTTTTTTTTACAAGCTGAGAAAAAAAATCTAAACAAAAGTTTGTTAAAATCACATTCCATATTGAACGGCCCTTTCATTTAAACTTGAGGAAATCTGAGGCAGGTTTGTAGCTCATAGTTTGCATATGAGCTGATCGTCCTATAATTATGAAATCATTTTCGTATCAAACCCCTCCACCCACACCCCCACCTGCCCCTGTTTTTCCCAATAAAAAGTCAGCAGTGTGATACTGACGTTTGACATTTTTAGCAGCGTTTACTGTTTCCTCCTGCATGTTCATTATCTCCATCAGTCCACCTCCTGTGCACTTCTCCGAGTTATTTACGGATTCTTACAGAATCTCTTACCAGCATCTGACTGTCACGAGCCTGTTTATGAATCTCATAACCACGCTTTCTTTGGGTCGTTGCCACATTTATATATAGTTCAGGTGTTGGCAAGATTTATGACAGAATTTCTTGCCATAACATCACTGATGCAACTGACTGATTCACGCAGGAAATACTGACTTACAGATGAACCAACAGTTCATTCAAAAAGAAAACTGTCATCATTTACGCACCCATGTGTCATTTCTAACCTGTTTGGACTTACTGCGTTTTGTGGAACACGAAAGGAAAAACATTAAATAATATACTGGGGTTTTTTTCATGCAAAAACTGTGAATGGAAAAAAGACGCTTTCACAAAACCACGATAAAAGTGTCATTGAAATAATGGGCTATGCGATCCTATTGAATTTATTAAATTTGTAAAACATATGGTCCCAAAGGTTATGGACATTTACGCAATAATTTCTAATACATTCTTTGTATTATATAACAACATATTGGAGCACTTCAGCGCTTTTGAATCGGAAAATGGTCGCAAAATAAGTTAATGAAATAATTAATACATATTGTTAAAACTGAAAGGCAAAAGGTTTTGGACACTCTCTTGTTGTCTTCCATACAATACCATTCAAAAATGCTTACCAAGCCATCATTATTCATTTGATCAAACAGCAAACATTTTATAAACATTCTGTTGACAATAACTTTGCAACTACATGTAAACTAACTTTCATTAGAGTGTTAGTAGACTGGTAGGGATAAGGTTAGAATAAGTTGACATGTTCTTGAAAAGTTACCTACAGTCAGTAGAACGTCTGTTAGTAGATCATCACAATAAAGAGCTAAAGAGAGTCTACCTTTACACTTACAGTTTATACAGTTTTGCGTTGCTACGAGAATCCTTTTTTGGAGTAAAGAAAACAAAACTAACAATTGAATCAACCATTCCTCTCCCCTGAGTATTAATATATATATATATATATATATATATATATATATATATATATATATATTAATCATGAATAAAAACTTCCAAATCCTATCCAGTTTTGGTAAACATATTATATATGTCTGTGTATTGTATATATATATACATACATATATACATATACATATACATATATATATATATATATATATATATATATATATATATATATATATATATATATATATTCAGAAAAATGCATATTAACTGTACTATTTCTTTAAATTGGGATTTTTGCATTCTAACATTCAGCAGCAGAGACACGCACGCTTTCTGCACTGGTGCACTCAGAGGAAAGGAAACAGCTTTTTGTGTGAGCAACCTTCCTTTCAGCAAAAAATCTAAGTGACATGCAACACGTCAGTCTAACTCTACTAGTACCTTTCCCCTTTGAGACGAATGTAGTTGGCATCATAAATGACTTATCAGACTCCTAGCAATCTCTCACCCGCTGTGTCCACCGACACTTAAACAGGCGCCAGCAATGCAGTCAGGCACTTCTCTTGCAAATCTGGCCCGTTATTGCACTTAGCGTAGATATGCAAGTTCAACCACTTGAATTGGCCGCAGTGGCAATTAAATGCAATAAATGCAAATGACTCGATTCATTTTTAATCTTGTTATCAGGAAGGATACAGTTCATTCATCCCGCCCGAGAACCATTTAGCATGCCTTCACATCCACAGCGGATAAGCCTTCAGAATGTAATATATTTACTTTTCCGGAAGCTTTCCAAGATGCAAGTGATTATTTACACCGCTAAAAGTTCATTTGCGACCTCTTCATAATCCGTTTAAAAGCCGTAATTTAAAATAGCCAGGGAATTCTTTGAGCACGGCCAGGCAAACATATGTTTGAGATATGACAGGAGCTGCTTTGATTGGGCAATAAATATGCAAATGGACCTGGAGGGATATACTAATAGCTGATTGGTTTGAAGATTGGACTTATCCTCAATGACAGGATTTTGTTGGTGGGAAATTGGATGCAGGACGGCACGTTAAACACAATGAGACTATTGGCATTATTAGTATGTAGGGTGCACCGCAACGAATGTCATTACCCAACACACTGTGACAGCTAATCATTTCAGTGTTCTGGAGTTACTGTCAAAATAGCTGGAGAAACAAAATTTCAAGGCCAGTGAGTAATGATTCAATGATTTTAGTAATGATTTTTTTTTTTTTTTTTTTTTTTCCTGGCAGACCTGTATGTGCACACATCCAAAACCCACAACATTTTGTCAAACGACAGGATCAAGTGCATAGAATTTAACAAACAAAAACAAGCGAATGAAAAGCTTCGCCCTCTTCTTCAGAGCAGCCATTTCCAGAGCCATTTCCAGAGCTGGTCGAAAAAAGATATGGCTGGAATTCTCTCCCTCTGTCCTCTCCGTCTGTTTTACGATCTGGTGTATTTTTGTTATATTTTTGACACACGGCTCCGCATTAGTCAGCTCATAAACTAGAACATAAAAATTCTACCTTAGGGTCTTCGACAGGGGTCCGCAGCGGTTTCATGGGGGTCTGCCAATTATTGTTTGATCTGAAACTAATTCTATGAAAAAGACGAAAATATGCTTTACATAAAAATAAAACATTAAGTCAACTTGAACCAAAGATAAAGTTCAGCCAAATGTTTCGTAGTCCACTCCCCGTTAAAATGTGCAATTGTACAGTAATCTGCACATTAATCATTTCAATGGCTTTGCGGAGTATGCAAATATATTTAAATATGTGGCGCTCAGATTTGAGCTTTAACTCTCAGTTGCATGCAATTTTTAGCATCTTCTACTTTTTTAGGATTCTAAAGAGTGGCCCTGTGCATAAAAGTTTCTCCTAAAATACTGAAGATGTCTAGATTGTTCAGACAAATGCAATCAATCATACACCATTGCTCATTTTTGTAGAAAGCAACTCTTAGCAGTGAATCATTGCTCAGCTGTTTGCTGAAGTCTCAATGACAGGAACACGTCCTCTCGCCCTGAAATGAGTGTAATGCTCCACACGCACTAGAAAAAGAAATAAGGAAATCCTCGGAAACTGATACCGTTTGAAGCTTGTGAGTGTGTCTTAAAATGAACAAAATCTGTTGTAAATAAGAAGCCTGTCTCTCATTCTCCCAGCTGTAATGAGAATATTAGCATAAACTCTCGTATGTGTGGATGGGTGTGGGGTTTTTTAATGTCTTGTGTTTTTGATGCTTGATGCAGTTTTTGCAAGTAGCTTTTAAAGTAGCTTACTTACACTCTTGTCATTCTATGTGCGTATTAATTTTTCTCCTCTATTAAGCATAAATGGGTCAAAGCTGCGGCACAGAGGCTTGTGCCAGTGCTCATGACGTATATGCACTGTTATCTTGGGTTCAACTCCAGTCTGGGTCAAATGCTGTTAAAAAAGCAAACAATAACAGAGCATTTACACATACAGTTATTGTATTAGTTTCAAATAGAATTGAAATGTAAATATTTAATATTAATCATTACATCTGATTTAAAGTGTAATGTGCGTGTGTGTGTGTGTGCGTGCATTATATATATTAACTAGGGGTCTTAAAATAATATAATTTAAAATTATTATGTTATGAAGTATAATAAAACAAATTATAGTGTAATATACAAAACATTATTGTATGTATTTAAAAACCAATCATTTCAATAAATATTAAATGATATATTTAATTTAATCCTATATATATATATATATATATATATATATATATATATATATATATATATATATATATATATATATATATATATATTTACACTTACACAGGTTTCATTCTCTTTTTGTGCATGTATATATGCATGCAGAAATACGAAACGCAATCTTTTAATAAAATATCTCCTTCAGTGTTCCACAGAAAGAAAATCATGTAAATCACAACAGAGGTTTTATTTTTGGCTGAACTAATCCTTTACGAAACACAGTCCTCTAAGTGCAAGATGATCAAACAGGAATGCTACTGATCCGCGCATGAAAACGATCCTGACTCCTGTGAATTTTAGCGGTAACCTTGGAGTTATTCAACATAGCTCTGATTATTTACATTCAAAACTTAAAACTCAGACATAACAAAGCCTTCATTTATATTCATAACTTAAAAAAAGCAGCTACATAACTGTACCCAATCCCCATCTCATTATCATAAACACAGATCATTTTGCTTTTAATAGTCCTATTAAAATTGGCCTTGTTGGCATGTGTGGTAGTGGTATTGTTACAGAGCAGCTAATCGACGCTTATTGAAGATAATGAGGCGGTGATGCGCGTGTTCTTCAGTGCAGGGTACAGAACGTTAGGCTGACACTAATTCCAGCTTTGTTCGAGACCGAGTCTCGGCGGGCTCCTCGTAGGCCTTTCCTGTATCTCATTTATTCATCAGCTCCAAATCATTTCCGATGAGAAGGACGTTAAACAATATCTACTATTAGGACAGAAAGAGACCGCTCGAGAGAACAAGGAGGGTTTTACACACAGTTACCTGCAGTCGGATCTCACGGGCGGTCGTCATCTTGGATCTCGTACGCTGTAAACTTGAAGGATAGAGGTCCGGTGAACAGAAGGACACAGCAGGACGAGAAGCGTTTAGGAGCTGGGCAGATGTCAGGGACGGAGCCGCTGCTCTCACTATACTGCGCCGGCTCACAATCAGCTTCCCAACAGCGCCTGTCAGAGTTTAATGGGAATTAACGCTTGGTGAAAGTTATAAAATTCTCCAAGTATGTCATCGGGAAAGGTTAAAGGAATAGTTCACCCAAAAATGAAAATTATGTTGTCATTTACTCACCTAACTCAGCGAAAATGACAAAGAGGGACCATAAAAGTAGTTCATGCAACTCGTTCATTAAATTCCAAGTCTTTTGGACCCTTAGAAAAGCTTTATGTGAGGAACAGAGAAAAGTTATTTACAAAAATTGTTCGCTGGAAATGCTCTCCGCTGTAAGTATCAAATCTCATTTGCACTAACAACTTGGACTCAACATGAAATCGATCTTTTATAATACGCGTTCTTGGTCTTACTGTGATCGTCTTTATAACGTTAAATCAAAAATGTTTCAGAAAAAACTTTACTTCTCAAACCTTCCCGACCAAACTGGTTGTATTCTGATGTGGCCTACTTTTTAGACTTCACAGTTTACTTCTTGTTAATTGTCCAAATTTGCTCTAAAGTATGATAGATTATAGATGTAAAACGTGTTGTAAACATTACTTAATGTTGACTACATAGAAATGAGTTGTATTGTAAAAATTACAGTACTGGCATCATTTACTGGCTCATAAGCTAGTAACATTATGTAACACAAAAATGAATAAACACATCATTGAAATATATAATAAAAAATAAATGATTTCATGGACTAGTTTTAACATTTTGGGATTCAGTCTAATTTTGTGCCCCACAGAACATAGAACTAAGACTGTAATGAAAGGTAAGGTATTTTAAGATTTAATAAGATTAAATCTTAAAATACCTTTTCTCACATGAGGGAGGATGCGATATAGCTTTAATACTTCCAAACAACCTGCCCATGACCGTCTCTAGTTTTCCCAGAGTCTCCTGCTCTACCTTCATATTGATGTCTCATAGCGCTCTTAAAATTTTACACCGCTCAGTTTATGAACAAAGCCAAACTGTTAGAGAAGATAACGATAGCGGTCCACTGACAGAACCCTGTGGGATACTAGTTTGTGGACAATGTTAAATCCAAGTCTTTTTCCTTCTGTGGCAGGTGTAATGATGCCACTGAGAACCTGGTAACCTTCAGTTGAACCCGCAGTGCTACACAGATATGACAGCATCAACTAAAGCTTCCATCTTGGATCCTCTTCATCTCTGAGGTGTTTGAATCGTAGCAGCAGAACAGCAATCCTTTGACAACAGAGGTAAATATAAGGCAAAGGATATAAAAAGACAAACCTTGAAAAATCCCATGAACTATTGATGCAACCTTTTGTTTTTCGGGATTTTTTGCTCCTAACATGTTGGCACCTCAGTTTCCTTTGCATTTTTTAATTTTTTATTTTTAAAAAGAATTTTACTTCAATCCTTCTTTGTATTCGACATCTCTGGTGGGATTTGGTTAGTGCAAGTCACATCTTTGATCATGTTTTTCTTCATCCGCAGACAGCAACCAAGGAAAAGTCCTGTTAGAGTTTTGACATAAACATTATAATGAGGGTTTCACACATCGTTGAAACATCCGAATATCTTTAGTACGAGTTCTGCACCAATTAATCTAACCTCAAAGAAACTCTAGTGCACTTTAGCACTTCCTTTTCCTCAAAGAATTATGGCTAAAAGAACAGAAAACAAGATGATGTAGGAAAATGAGAGAAACACCTTAATCATATCTTCAGTGGTGTTGTTTTAGGAAATGCTTTGAAGGTGTGAACTGCATTCAAGTCAAGCAGCCATATATCGAACTTCATTTATAGCGTTCACGGTTTGACAAGCCGGTTGTGAGTCACGCTTTTAAGATATAACCTGAGGCGTAAACCGTTACCAGTGCGGCGCTTTACAAATGTATCTCATCCACTTCTGTTTTTAATCACCTCCCTATCTGTACAGACTTATTAAAACCCAATTTCGAGCAGTCTTATCCTCGCCTGACCTCTAGCACCCCGGGTTGTCATTTGGGTGGTGAGCGCACATTTACAACTGCTGTGCGTCCCATTGATATTTCGCCCTCGGATCATCAAAACCCACGCTCTGTTCACAGCGGTGTAGGGTGACACTTCCCCACCGGGCTTGAAAGTCCATCTCGAGACCCTTTGAACTGAGCCTCTGGGTACTGGAAAGCAGGTAACGTTCATAATAGCTCCCTTGTGTGAGGCCGGTGGTCCCGACAGCCTGGGAATCGATTAAAAGCCTTTACGGCCCCCTCTTCCTCTCCTAGGATGGCCTAGCGGCTCACCATGCAAGCTAATCCTCTAAGAATGCACAGGTAAGTCAGAGGGGTCTATTGTTTTGGTTTTTTTTGAAATACCATTTTTACCGCTCACGAAGCAGCCGTCATGCTGTGCGATGGGAGTATAGACTGATCGCGTTCGTATAACCGGGAATTACATATTTTCTAAATGTGACCTTTCTCTGTCTTTTCTCTCAGGATTGTTCATTGTTGAGCCGTTTTGTTTGATCTACCTGAGAAAGCTCAAGCATGGCACGGCCATCTGTTCCCAGACCGATAGGCCCGCTTGTTGTTGGAGGATTGGTCTCTTTGCTCCACCTGCGTTTGGTGAGAGAATGGGAATTTGCCTTATTGCCCCACCTGCGTTTGGAGAAAAAGGGTACATCGGTCAGAAAAAGGAATCTCATGTGTGTGTGCCACTGCATACTTTCTTATGCATAAATATATATATATATATATATATATATATATATGTGTGTGTGTGTGTGTGTGTGTGTGTGTGTGTGTGTGTGTGGCTGTCACAAAACTTGATTCTGATCTATTCATTTTGTTCAGTGAAGGACTTGGTTCATTAGAAGATGGTTTGCAAAACAGACTACATTTATCATACTTATTTAGTAAAACAAATCAGTTCACAAGAGTCATTAGTTTGGCTAAACTAGCAATATTGCTAATTTAATAAAACAGCTTAACGACAAACAACTCATAAAATTCATTTATTTGTGAACCAAGGAATATGAGATGAGTTCTTATATTGTGACGCTTACATTTAAAACCTTTTAACACATATTAAGCATATATGCAAGATGTGCAATAACATGCTTTTAGTAAAAAGGTATCAATAAAAACCGATTAATAGTTGCAACGCTATTTTCTACACCAATTTAACTCCATGTTTTGCTGTATAGTTTGTCAGTCTGTTTCCTATGATGTCTTCACATCTGTCACCTCTTTGATGTCCAGTGTTTGGATGGAGGAAGCTTGATGTACTAGTGCTTCTCAAACTTCATGCTGTTCCTCTTGAAAACTTTATAGATGTGTCTTTAGACCTCTAGCTTTTGTTCACACGGTGTTTCAGTGAATCTTAAATTCCTCCATTAATTTGAGAAAGAAAGCTGTCCTGACCTCTCCGTGGTGGCAGAGGAGAATGCCGTCTCCTCTCCAGGTTTCTGTCACTGTTATAAATATCTGTAATCAACGGCTCAGCTGGCTTTGTCAAACTCACTAATTGCTTTAAGCAACCAAAACACCAGTTTGGAGAAGTTTTACAGAAGGTTGATTATGTCGCGCGCAGACGGTGTGTGTCTATAAGGATGGCATTTAAAGTCAACATGGACCCTGTTTGCTTTCTGAACACACAGACCTAGTGTCATATTCATCATGTTCTAAAGAATATTTGTCACATTTTACAAACTCTGAGCTGTCAATTTGATCAGTTATTTTAAGTGCAAACGTGACCTTGGTGATCGTCACGCATTGCTCTACTGTTTTAGCGACATCAATTGTGTTATACTGAGATACTGGAAATAGTCAACTTATGCAATGTTTATAAAACTGATTAGATTAAAAAAGAGTTACCTTTGGGATGAAATTACATACTACAAAAGTACATATTCTGTCAAACACCTTGTTGCAGTGATGATGTATTTTTATAGGTCTACCCAGTGGTTAGCATCACCCTGATTTCCTTAGCAAAAACCTAGTAGCATGTTTTGGCACTGGCTTTTGGATTATTCCACAAAATTAGCTCTGTGGCCAACAAAAGATTAAGATTCTTCTGTTATTCATCATGATAATCTTAAAAACTGAACTTTGAAGGACTTTGTTTGAAGCAGAATTACCATATTTTAAAAATGAACCTTAAACATAGACTATAAACGAACTACATCACAGTTGCTTGACTTCAACATCCTGTCACTATGCTAAGAATAGTTTGCAAGAGCGTGATTCAACAAGACTGTGAAATTGACTTGTGAGTTGATGAACTTTACTGTTCGGTGTGATGACGAATACAGAAAACCTCTATAATCCCAATTAGCCACTTGTTAGCAATTGACTGTTTCATGACAAAGGTACGAGTATTAGGGTGCCACGGTGCTAAAGGCACTTTGATATTATTTTAATCTAAACCATTAGACGGCACAAAAGCATGGCATTGCACATTCGCTTTTCAAGATGCACATGTAAATTTGTCTGATCTTTGGGCTGATTCTATGCTTACTTGATCTAATATTTTATGTTGTTTTAAAGTTTGCAGATTTATGTGGCAAAATTAATGCATATATTTTGAGACAAAGATCTTCTTTATGATTTTCAGGTTTAAGAAAATTGACAAAACTGATTTTAAATGACAAAAGCAAATGTAAATGTATGGTATTTTGGGTAAATCTTGAGCGCCTTACTGTTGCAGTAAAAGCACTCCTACAATATACAAAGTAAGCAATGGAAAAAATAGTGCGGGCAAAGCGTTTTCACGTTCACCCAAAAAAGGAAACATTACATGCAGCTATTTAAAAAAAGTTGACGGCATCCTGTTTGGCTATCAGTACACTCATTATACAGTTTTCATACATCGATTTTTCGACGTGCAACCCCAAAACAAAGTAAACTTGCTCGGTGCCATTTCAGATGAAAGAAAAACAGATCCAGCACTATTGATTGCAATGTGGTTATTGTGGTATAGTTTGTTGGGTAACAGCTCTCCGCAGTCGGAAAATCTGCTGGCACTTTTTTCCTTTTTGTTCTCCACTGTGGGAGCTTGCAGACAAGATTGCATCAATAACAACAACAACAGCGTCATTTAGGCTTTCCGAACAAAGCCTATACCTACAACACCATGCGTCTCTCGCGCTGTCCCACGGTTTGCCGCAGAACTTTGATGGCTCATTCGTTTTAATTTGGGGTCCTCGGGCAAAGGGAGACAACGTAATTGCTACATCGTTTCAAAGGGCGACGAGCAATCCAAGACTGTTTGAGAGATACCGACAGGGCGTTTATAGAGTAAAGACGACTGATTCCTGCACCAGACAGCCATGGATACTGTATATTCCCACTTTAATATCACTCTGCTTTGTTTTCGTCTTGTAGGAAGCCCTTGGAAACTCACCAAGGGCTACAATTATTCATTCTAGTAGGTATTTATAGATGCTCTCCTGATAGGGGAGTAAACAGGACGGGCTGAGCACTGATTAAAACATAGCCCAAAGTTGGCTCGCCTCAGGGGTTCGGAAAGGCAATAGAGCATCTCTATCCGGCCAATTGGAGTGGACGCATATGAAATCCCGTTAGTGATGTGCAGTGAGGGGGAGCCAGAGGGTTCGGCATGGGTTACGTGACTGGAATGGACCAACGCGCGCGTTAGTTAAGTTTAGACAGTTGCAGAGAGCTCTTCTCTTCATTATAGTCGGATGGACATTCCAGCAAACAGGGAACTCCTCCAAAACCCAAAGATACCATATTTGTCTCAGAGAATTATAACGCTCTTCGAGAAAGTTTATTATCTAGTAGGCGCGCCAAGAGGAGTGAGATGAAGGAAAACTACCGCAATGAAAATGATGTATGGGACTTCAATCTGGGAGCCGAGCGATACATCACTCTCAAGCTGTGCTCCTCAAAGCTCTTTTAATGAAGTGCACAGAGAAATCACAGCCAGATCTAATAGATTCAGGAGGAAATAAGTCTTGCTGTCTTCGCAAATATGAGGAGGCACGATGCTGTTTTGTTGCTTAGTATTAGTTTGTAAGAGAGCTATTAAACAGGCAGCAGCAAGTGGCCGCCGAGCGCCGTTTCGAGCCAGCAGACGCGCTGAGGATGCTGGAGTTGATTGATGCCGTGTCATTATTGGTTTGCTCAAGGTAAACTTCCAGTTCTGCTTAAAATTTTAAGTACACACGTCACATCCAAGAATTAATGGATCTGACCTCATACTCCTGACAGCTTTTGTTATTGAGGGCAAACTGCGTTTACTAAGATATTTTAGATATGTTTTTTTACTGCCTCATGTAATTTTGCATGATAGGCAAAAATGAAAAGTGCATGAATCTATTTTAGGACCATTAAAATTCCTTTACATTGTGACACTATTATCATGACAATTAATCACATTTCCCACCAAAATTCAAATTTACTTTAATGCATTCAGATTTTTTTTTAATTCTCATTGTCAAATGTGATTACAGATGATTTGTCAGTTTTTATTTTTATTTATCAGTAAGTCATAATGACAATAATAAATATTTATTCATTTATTATAAAATGAAATAATTTAAAGTTGGGTAATGTAATTATGGTGATTAGATTAAATACCTTATAAATCATATAAATCAATATATCGCGTATTATGTTGTGTATTAACTGGCGCTCCATTTGAAAACAGGTGATAGAGATTTACCGCCAATCAAAAAACACTTTACTGACAAGATGCACATAAATATACCATGTATCAATATTAATATATTGCCCGGCCCTACGGCCAACAACAGTTTATGATGTCATTGAATAAAGTATGAAAATATCTTGAGCTTGTATTAACCACATACCTCATTTAAGACATTTAATCAAAAAACCCAATTAAAAAAACACTGACTTTAGGATGATGAAACATAAGCGCTAAAATGCTTGTTTCTGGTGCGTGGCCTACAAAAATACATCCTTTCGGCACTCTATACAACACACATTACTGAAATCAAACGACTGCGAATGTATCTAAAAAGAATGGCATTACAGACAGCACAATTCCTTTCTATGTACATGAAAATTAAGCTGATGTGCAGTTGTTCAAAACTGTGGATGTCTGAATTGCACTTCACTTGTTTAGCTATTAATATACTTATAGAGGTTTTATACTTTTTTCACAGTAAATAAACTTCGGGGGAATAAATGCACTTAATTGCCATGAAAATTGTGTTTTTTTTGTCTTTACTACGACCCGGGCATGTTCTTGAGAAAGTTGTGAGATGCATCTAATTAACATTAAGATGCACACTATCTGAACTCTATTTTTCATGCAGCACAACTCACATGAACTATTTCTCAACTCCGAAGCATCAAAGATGAGACTTGATTTCAAGCTCGGAAACATTTCTGAGCGCTGTCAGAAAGGACAAACATCACTCACTCTGCGACGTGACAAACATCTCACTCATTTCATTGTATATTTAGCATCCTGCTCATCAATTTCAGATCGAGTAAGTGCCTGTGATATCTGTTTTAATTGCAGTGAATTAGCATCTGGCTGGGGCACACATGTGGGGGGGGGACCGTTTGAAGAGATGCCCAGTACGGTGCTGCATGAGGTCTGACTGGCTTTTTTTTTTTTTTTTTTTTGACAGCGAACAGGGACTCTCTGAAATGCAAATGTGGCCAAGAGAGAGATGATGGCCATCCGACACGGATGCACATTTTGACATTTAAATGGCAGACGCTGTGACAGAGGTCACTGGCTTGCTGACAGTGACATCACATGACCTCTAATCACCCCTCTGTATCCAATATTCCGCTCATCTCCCTCCTGTTAAGTTGAAGATTGAAGTGCCGGCCTGCTTATATCGGTGGATTAGACGGCGCTCGAGTGGGAAACAACAACGAGGAAATTACAAGACCTGTAAAGGTGACGCTATTACTGGGACAAGTGCGACATATTGTAGAGGTCCTCGCATTTTTTCCCCTTAATAAAGCATTTGACATCGTCTAATTAATCCCAGAATTAATATACACGGAAAATGGCGGCGCTTTAATGGCGCATTAAAATGCGTCTTGTCAGCATATTACACGCGGTTAATTTCAGTTTGTTGCAATACTT
The DNA here is from genome assembly GCF_018831695.1 of Puntigrus tetrazona. NCBI lineage: Eukaryota > Metazoa > Chordata > Actinopteri > Cypriniformes > Cyprinidae > Puntigrus > Puntigrus tetrazona. Next base: position 7,690,923 of record NC_056709.1, read on the forward strand.
TCAAGCAGCCACGAATAAAAGCTCTACCTCAATGCGAACTCAATGGTGCCATTTTATCTTTCGCCGGACGGTTTAATTGTCTGGGTAAACAACCCGTTCAGTTCGATGACTCACGACACTGTGAATACTTGGAGGTTTCGCAGCCTTTCACTAA